>NC_054555.1:19540640-19735640 GCF_017654505.1 Polyodon spathula
CCACGTGTGTGTATGTGCGTCAGTGTGAGTGTGCGTGTGTGTCAGTGTGAGTGTGTGTGTGTGTATCAGTGTGTAAGTGTGTGAGTGTGTGTGTGTATGTTTGTCAGTGTGAGTGTGTGTGTGTGTGTGTGTGTGTGTGTGTGTGTTTAAAATGTATACAAGCATCAAACTAGCAATGACAGTACTTTAATTGTAATGAGCTGTTTGAATGGAACATCATTGCAAGCACGCAGTTTCACGGACGGAAGTGCAGCTGCGGTTTCAATGCATTCATATTTAAATTCCATTTTAGAACGTCAATAAAAAATATTTAAGAAGTTTTTTAATATAGTGTTACAAAACAGTATGCTTACAAGCAGAGCATCAGATATTATCAAATACATGATTTGTTTAATATTTTGTTTTTGTAAAAGGCGACTAGTTGTGAACAGGATGACGGCACTGGTCAGGCTGTATGGAACCAGAAAGAGAATCACACACACGAAAGCTGTAGGTTTAAACGCAAATGCACAATCTAACTATAAACAAATAACCAAAACAAAACAAAAAGGCACAAGGGCCAAACAAACAGCTTAAGTAAAACAGAGTGTATATTTTAAAACACTGACCGCCCAATGTTTACACTCACAATACACGGCTTTACAAAAACTCCCCTAAACCCTGGCGATTTTTCTTATATACACCCTGTTATATATACACGCCTTTGACTGGAGCCTTGATTAGTCATTAAACAATTATTTAATTGACGGCTCCAGCCACATCCCCACCTGTGTTTGCAGGGAGGACATGACACGCATCAATGCTCCGGCAGGGCTTTCACCGGGCCATGCTGCCTTACACAAACACTAATAATAATACACAATAAATTTAAATAATACTAATAATAACAACAATAATACAAAATAAATACAGTGGCAGGGAAGTTAGGATTCTCCAGCTCAAAAGAAGGTAAAGGCAGATCTGGAGGAAAATTGATAATGACCAAATAGTGGAGGAACAAAACCAAGAACCATGCAAAATGATTGCAAACACCTTCAAATAGTAAGAGAAATGAGAAAAAGCAACAGAGATGACACTGAAGCTGCTTACTCAAATAGTAAGAGAAATGAAAAAGAGCAACAGCGATGACACTGAAGCTGCTTTCTCTCTGAACAGGCTTTCTGCACTCCTGACTACTTAGAATTTCAGATTGAAAAACTGAAATCTTTTCATATTTAAATAAATAAAGCTGCATTTTATTTATTCAAAAGAACATTGTTAAAACACTGCAAATATTTATTTGCATATTAATTTATCTTAATCTGTCAATCCTGTGTCTTATGTGATAAATAGGTTATGTAGAAGTAATATTCCTATTCATAATCGGAATTGAACTATCCAATAATAAAATGTCTTGTATTGTTTCAATAAAGAACCCCCTGAACAAAGACACCAGGTACAGGCTCCACTTATGTTTTTCTTGGTCTCGTTTTCATTAACCCCGATTAGCACCATCGCTGAGACTGCCTTTTGCTCTCTTGTCCTGGTTTCTGTGCTGCTCTTAAAGCATTCATCTTAAAAGATCAGACAGTTCAGTTCAGCATTGTGTGCATAACAAATAAATACTGAAGTTTACTTTAAAACATGTTCACCACCATAGCTGAATACACTGTAGGCCCAATTCACCTGTCAGTGGTGAAACAGGAGGTGTTCTACTATCACTCCTTTACATATGACTCCTTGTTTCTGCTGAAATTCACAAATGCTCTAATGGCTTTTTCTCCATGCGGTTTGATCAGCGATCATGTATAATAATATGTAACACAGTTTTTGTTCCTGGGTAGTAAGTGTTATTTCCTAATTGCTTATGCCTCAAAAGCATAGAAAACGGCTATTATTCCCCACAAACTTTGCTTTTGTGACCAGGACAGTGATATTTTGAAATGTACCTATTTCCAATGAGAAAACGGGCGAATTTGTGTCTTTTCGTTCACATAAAGTCAGAAAAAAAACAACATATGAATCCAAATTAACATGTATTTATACTAAAGTAATACAAAAATGACTACAAAAGATTTAGAAGTGAGTAGTTTTTCGAGATTTACGATTATACTGTAAATCACTTTCACGAATCAGCCCCCAAATGCAGTCTCCCATCATGTTCTCGTTATACTGTCCTTGGTAGCGGCGTTCAAAGTCCAGTATATCCTGGTGGAAGCGCTCGCCTTGCTCCTCCGAGTATGCTCCCATGTTCTCCTTGAATTTATCAAGATGAGCATCAAGGATATGGACTTTGAGGGACATCCTACAGCCCATTGTGCCGTAGTTCTTCACCAGAGTCTCAACCAGCTCCACATAATTTTCGGCCTTGTGATTGCCCAGGAAGCCCCGAACCACTGCGACAAAGCTGTTCCAAGCCGCTTTATCCTTACTAGTGAGCTTGTTGGGGAATTCATTGCACTCCAGGATCTTCTTTATCTGTGGTCCGACGAAGACACCGGCTTTGACCTTTGCCTCAGACAGCTTAGGGAAGAAGTCTTGAAGGTACTTGAAGGCTGCCCACTCCTTATCTAGAGCTCTGACAAATTGTTTCATAAGGCCCAATTTTGATGTGCAGTGGTGGCATCAGCACCTTCTGGGGGTCCACCAGTGGCTCCCACGTGACGTTGTTCCTCCCCACAGAGAACTCAGTCCGCTGTGGCCAGTCCCGCCTGTGGTAGTGCGCCTTGGTGTCCCTGCTGTCCCAAAGGCAAAGATAGCAGGGAAACTTGGTAAAACCGCCTTGGAGACTGTGACGGAAAGATGAGTTCTGGTGATGAATCTTCCTCCCAACCTGTGAGGGCGCTAAAGAACGGGAGGAGAAGCATCTGGAAGGGCTGGCCTGACAGTTCGTTTCCGGGTCAGGGAAGTGGGTCAGCCTGGAGGGAAGCGCGACTCTGTTGTAAGACCGTATTGATTTGAAAGGTAAACGAGAGGCAGCTGCAAGTAATAAGGCAGCTGCAACCGTTTATCTAGATATCATGCGGGATTACATATAGGGGCCAGGGTAACGCTGGTCTTTTCCTTCGTTTGGGTAAATGTTCGGAGAGAGAAGGAGCGAGAGAGGAGCTCTCGTTGTTACAGAGAATTACGTGTTGTGTTTTGTTGTGTTTGTTTGTAATTGTCTGCGTTTTGCACCACCAGACAGTTAACTCACCTGTCCGGAGCTGTCGACCAGGGTCAGCACAATCCGGATCACCACTGCACGGAACCGTCACGAAATACAGTGTCTTCACCCACCACAAGCACGTCTGCACTCACCCAGGACTGGTGACCGTGTGTTCGTTTTTGTTCGGGACTGTGCCCTGTGTTATTGCTATCCCCGTGCTTTACACATTGTTGTGTATAGCCGGGGATTTATTATTTAACGGTCACCAGACCTGGATTATAAATAAAAGCACCTTTTCACTGGAAACTGTTGTCTGCCTGTCACTCCTGCATCGCATCACCGCTATACCTGTTCCCCTCCACTAGCCACTTTGCCACAGGAGACCCATCAGGAATGCCACCATTTTGAAGTCTCCTATGACCTCCCAGCCGTACTCATCATACTTCAAGGTGTCCAGCAAGGTCTTGATGCTGTTGTAATCCTCTTTGAGGTGCACCGAGTAAGCCAGGGGAAGATACGTGTACTTGTTACCATTATGGAGCAGCACGGCTTTGAGGCTCCTGGATGAGCTGTCAATGAAGAGGCGCCACTCATTCTGGTTACAGGCGATTCTGATTGCCTCGAACAGACTGGTCACATTGTGGCAGAAGCAGAGCCCATCTTGACGGGTGAAGAAGCTGGAAAAAGGTTGGTGACGCTTCCTCTGATCTGCGACTTGCACACTTTCATCCAACAAGTTCCACTGCTTGAGCCTAGACGTCAAAAGCTCGGCATTGGACTTGGTGAGACCAAGATCTCTAATCAAGTCGTTGAGGTCTTTTTGGTTGGGGTAGTATAGGTTTTTCTCCTCAGCTCCACCTCTGAAATTGTCATCTGGATCTACAACGTCTTCCTCGCTCTCTGACTTGCTGCTCTCTTCTAAAGACGGCTGCTCTCTCTCCGGAGGAGTGGGTATGGGGAGCTCATGGCAGTGTGGCACCGGGGCGATGGATGAAGGAAGGTCCGGATACGTGATAGCAGGTGCATTCTTGCCAGTCCGACGTTTGGAAGGGTCCACCATGCAGAAGTAGCAGTTGCTTGAGTGGTCAGTGGGTTCCCACCAAATTCTTGGGATAGCGAACTTCATGGCTCTCTTTTCCCCTCTGTACCATCCTACAAAAATACATTTATTTCACCCATGACTAATGTGTAAGAGATTCTCACAACATTTTTCATATGTGATATATTTTTAAATAACATTGAAAATTGTAAAACATTTTAAAATTAAAAACTTTTACAATTTTAAAATTTTTTACAAATTTTATAACATAAAATTCCGAGCAACAATTGTCCATCTTACCTTCCAGAGTTTTTTTGCAGTGCTCGCAGGTGAAATGAGGTGCCCAGGGTTTGTCTTGATCCCCGACAGGCATGCCGAAATATGCCTTGTAGGCCTCACACATCTTAGCAGATGCTTCCACGGAGTACTTTTTCACTCTTGTCTTGATAAATTGGCCGCAGACATAGCAAAATGCGTCTGCCGGATGCTTGCAGCCTCTTGATGCCATCTCAGAAAAATGCAGATATGTATTCTCTTAGGCAGCTGGAACTAAACTGAACTGGTGGGCTTAAGGCCCCTGTATTTATACTACTATTTATATTACTGGAAAGTTCTAGAAAGTTCTAGAAGTTACTCCAAGTTTACTCAGCAATGAATCTATCTGGAATGTTCTGGAAAATAGGTATATTTCAAAATATCACTGTCCTGGTCACAAAAGCAAAGTTTGTGGGGAATAATAGGCATTTTCTATACTTTTGAGGCATAAGCAATTAAGAAATAACATTTACTACCCAGGAACCAAAAAAAAAAAAAAAATTGTTGCATGGGTGTAATTTGTGTTATTACCACCCTTTTTACTATGTTAGTGGGACTCCTACTTTGTTATCTCCTTCAAATAAGTTTCCATGCACTAACTCCAGTATAGCTGTTCATAGGCACATAGGAGTCGAATGAAACTGAAAATAAGGGCGTATCTCCAGTTTGAGTGAGCACATTTTCATGAAGACACAAAGTGAAACTGACAGAAACTTACTTACAGAGTTCAGAATGGTTCATCTTAATACTCACATAATACATCGAAATATGTAGTAATTTGTATAAAACATTCACATATGCATATATTTAGATTATAAAAAACAACATACATTTAGAATAGAACATTTAGAATGACATGTATTTTGTATTACGATTAAAAAAAAAAAAAAAAAAAAAAAAAAAACTTATATGGAGAGCACTGTCCTTATAGGAACTTATGAACTATACAATACAATCCGCCCAATGTTATTACCAATCTCTATATAATTTAGATAGGAACATATATGTATACACATATAAAACAAATGAAGAAAAATAAGAGTCATATAAGTTTAACATTTATTGCTTATGACATATGTAAACTATACCTTATTTCCATATGGGTTAGTCCACTTTTATACTTCTGAAATAAATAAATAAATAAATAAATCAGGTGGATTGATCATTTTATTTAAAAACATAGGTCTGCATTATATAGTACCACATTAAGTACATCTGTGTTTTCTAACACATATAACAATATTTGTACATTAAGTCCATACTTGGATTATTATTAATATGCAAATACCCTGGATAGAATTTGCCATTGTAAGTTTTCATTCATCCCTCCATAATAAGGTCAACATAGTAATGACCCAAAATCTATCTTTACCTTCAGCGATTCAGGTAGTAACCTTTAAATACAAAAATATTTAATTAATTGCCCATATATGTTGGTATGGGTCAAGATATGATTACAGCACATATACTTAAGAGCCTGTACATAATTAACACATGATGATTAAGGGCTGAGGGTCAATACATGCTGCATGTGTCAGGATGAACACGTGTACTTCACATTCATCCAAGCAGAGTTCGATAATAATTATGTGCATTTTACTGTGTAAATGAACTGTATTTACTTACATGTGTGATAATAAAGTATTGCAGTTACAACCCAAACAGTGGCCATTGAACTTTTTAATGCAAACTCAGCTAATGTACCTATTGTAATTGGAGCACTCCTTGGCCCACTACTCATTTATTTTCACATTATTTTGCACTTGTAAGACTTTGTATATTTTGTTTGACTTTAGAGTCACTTTTTATTGGAATTTGCTCTGTCCCGGTCCTTGTGCATTGCATTCATTGAATAATGAGATTAGATTATTGTCTCCAGTTAGGGGATGGCCAACCGCAGATGAGGGGACCACAAGGGTCGAAGTGAGAACGAGTGATTCGAGATAAATGAACTGAACAGTTCTGATGCAGGATTGGAGGACATGAGGTTCTGGTAAAAGGTAATAGGAAATGAGATGTGAGCCCTTAAAAAAAGCTCTGGCTGTCTCCACTCTCTTGTACTAATCGTTAGTTTGTGTATGTATGTGTATGTGTATACCTGTGTGTGTGTGTGTGTGTGTGTGTGTGTGTGTGTGTGTGTGTTTGCAGAAATATACTGTTATTGCACACGTGTTCAATTTTCACTGACAAATTACTACAATGAATACTAACTTTCATATTGAAAAAGTTGTGCTTTACTTTTGTTTAGCTAAATAAAATCATAACGTTCAAGCAAAGACTAAATTATGAATATTAATTATTATTTATTATTATTATTATTATTATTATTATTATTATTATTATTGCTGTTCTTTTTTTGTATCACCATTAAAGACATACAGTAGTAGGGTCTACCCTTTGCAATAACAACTGTATATTGATTGAATTATTTTCATTCTTACAACTATATTAATAATTGTGTTTTGTCTTTGATTCGTTTGCTGTTCTATTTTGAGACGTGCAAGTTTTTTCTCACAGTAACACATTCTAATTAATATTTTGTGTTACTGTGAGTATGTATAACAAGAGACTACTAACTCGCAAATCAGTGAGCCTAGCCCCTCCCCCCCCCCTCCTAAAAAAAAACACCCCCTAAAAGGAAAACCCCCCCTCCGCCTAAAAAATCAAAAAAATAATGGGGGGGGGATATGGGGGGGGGGGGGGGGGGGGGGGGGGGTCTTAAATTGTCTTAAATCTTTATATGACCTAACCTACTGTACAGATGCAGCATTGACGCAAACAAAACGTGTATTACATAGTGCACAAAACTGTTGATTGGTCAGTTGCAATTGCACATTGCCGGCCTTCTGAAATCTCTGTTCTTTATGTAAAAAGAGAGTCGTGAATGATTGACATTATATGTTGCCAAAACCAACATTTATTGGTTTAAAAAACTAAAAATAATCTTCTAAATAGGTCTTCAGGGGTGTTTTTCGGTTATTATTGGTTAAAACCAGAAACTTTAAGCCCTAACTATGAATAATGCTGGGATTTTTCATGGAAATTTGTAAAAGAAATCATGGTGCAGTCTAGGTACCTTTTTTTCAAAATCACAGAGGAAGGGGGAAATTGTGTGTGAAGTCACTGGGATAAAAATTCAATTCTGTTTTTTTTAAATACACTATACCTACATACAAATGATTTTAGTCTGTCTATAAAAATAGAAAAAAATGAAAATACAGCATGAGGAAAGTGCAGCTCTGTCACGTTCTCACTACAATGGAGAGAGAATCCGGAGTTTCTAAACTGTATAGAAACCCCACCACTGTTCATTAGCAATGAGGGACACCCACAGGATATTAACACTTTTATGAGCGAAGAAATTATTCTGTGCTATTAAATAATTTTAGAAATGCATGTTTATGTTATTTTTAAAATGGAGCCTATGATTAAAATACACCTCCCGTAGGATAATCAAAACCTCAATTCGATTTCAATATGCTTTACCGAAGTAAGAAGCTATTGATATGGCTAATTCAGAAGTCCCTGATCCTGGAAAACATATCCTGAATGTTGGATACTCAGGTCACAAGTCTGTGCTAAAAGGGCTACATTTGTGGAGGAGACATGATGCTCAACATACTACCGGGAGTTCATTACAAGCCCCCTCCCCCTCCACTAACAACCTCTAAACAATGACTGTTTCTGACAACTGGAGAAAAAGGATCTATTTTCAGCTGCAGCTGCTGGAGAGTGTACAGGGCTGCAGTAAATTACTCCAGTAAATGTCCCCTGTAGTAATTACTTAAATTGGATCATTCAAAAACTCTTCTTTGTGAAATCAGTTAATTAATTAATGGTTTCAGTGATGGTGAACATGTTAAATAGGGAACACCAGACCTTGATTTATTATGGCTACCTCCCCCAACACCTCTCTCTCTCTCTCTCTCTCTCTCTCTCTCTCTCTCTCTCTCTCTCTTTCTCTCTCTCTCTCTCTCTTCTCTCACGCCATCCCTTCTCTCTATCTTTCCCTCTCCTTCTTACTCTTCTCACTACTCCCCTCTTTCTCCCTCCATATTACATTTTTCATTCTCTTCATTTCTCTCTCATTCTCTCTCCATCTCTATCCCTCTAGCATCTCCTCTCTCCTAATGTGCGAAGGGCAGATGAACAATTAATTACAGGACTGAAAGGTTTAAATCACACAGAAGAACGAACTGTTGTTCCATCCGAACGGGAGTTAATTAAAGAAAACTGCCTCCCTGAAAACGCAGAGCACCAGCTCAATACCAGCCCACTGATTGAAATGTATTGCGGCAGTTTCCACCTCTTCCTGTTTTAAATGGGCAGCAGATACAGGCTGCCCACAGAGTTTTCCCATGCTGTGGATACAACTTTCACCATTCACCAATCTATAGAGTCTTCCCATGCTGTGGATACAACCTTCACCATTCACCTGCCATAGTATATTGTTTCAATACATCTAAAAAAAAAAAAAAATTCAATTGATTCTTGCTAAGAAAAGATCTCTATATTGTTTTCCCCATAATACACATCTATGCACTATATAGGTATCAAATGTGTAGTTTTGATAGAAACAGACATGTATTTTTATTTTAAAACATGATGGAGGTTACTCATAAAAATAGACTTTTTTTTGTCTGATTCATAAAACCACCATCAGCATAAATAAAGTGGCAGTCATGTTGTACTGGCATGTTATAGGTGATGGAAAATTACTGGCAAGTTTCCAGCAACCAATAAAAGTCGTCATGTAATGAAATTATCTAGTTAAAGTAAAGTTTGTGTTGTGGCAGTGGATTGTGCAAGAAAGGCAAAGAAAGCCAAAATTCTCCACTCAAGAACTTATTACTCTAAGAGATGAGTTTGTGGAAAGGTCAGATAAATTATTTGTGAAAATTACGTCCCTAAAACAGAGAAAAAAAATATGGACACAGATTACTGACCGTTTAAAACAAAGCGGCTTGGACTGTCAAAAAGAGATGGCAGGACGAAAGACGTGAAGTAAAAAAAAAAAAGCAGCACATCTGCATGGAGAAGCTACTGGTACTGGTGGTGGCTGTTGCACTGGCATTTTAACAGCAGCAAAGGAGGTTGTACTTAGTACAATACCACTAGAAACACTTGTTGGATTAGGTGGACATGACACGTCTCTCAAAACAATGCAACACAGTGGCACATCAAGTGAAACATCTGGATTAGCTACTACTTATCAGGTAAATATCACTCATCTTCTTAACCTCCCCAACCAAAAAAAAAACAAAACAAAAAAAAAAAAAAAAATAAATATCTGCGTATAAATTTAATATTATTTATAATACTCAAAATATAGTACTTTGTTTTCAGATTCCAGCAGCACTTCACAAATTGGAGAAATTTCGGCTGAAACGCACAAACATAATGAAATAAATAGTGCCTCACAAAGCATGTTAGAGACAGCGAGTTACACATCAGACACAGAGGTGGGTTTACATCTTGAGCCCTGTGAAACTATGGATGATACAACTATTCTGACACCAGGAAGCTCCTTTCAGCACCATTACTTTGGCTTGCGAAAGTATTGACCCCCTTTGGCATTTTTCCTATTTTGTTGCCTTACAACCTGGAATTAAAATTGATTTTTTGGGGGTTTGTATCATTTGATTTACACAACATGCCTACCATTTGAAGATGCAAAATATTTTTTATTGTGAAACAAACAACAAATAAGACAAAAAACAGAAAAGTTGACCGTGCATAAGTCTGGAAGACTGAAACAGGTTTCCCTCAAGAATTTCCCTGTATTTAGCGCCATCCATCATTCCTTCAATTCTGACCAGTTTCCCAGTCCCTGCCGATGAAAAACATCCCCACAGCATGATGCTGCCACCACCATGCTTCACTGTGGGGGTGGTGTTCTCGGGGTGATGAGAGGTGTTGGGTTTGCGCCAGACATAACGTTTTCCTTGATGGCCAAAAAGCTCAATTTTAGTCTCATCTGACCAAAGTACCTTCTTCCATATGTTTGGGGAGTCTCCCACATGTCTTTTGGCGAGCACCAAACGTGTTTGCTTATTTTTTTCTTTAAGCAATGGCTTTTTTCTGGCCACTCTTCCGTAAAGCCCAGCTCTGTGGAGTGTACGGCTTAAAGTGGTCCTATGGACAGATACTCCAATCTCCGCTGTGGAGCTTTGCAGCTCCTTCAGGGTTAACTTTGGTCTCTTTGTTGCCTCTCTGATTAATGTCCTCCTTGCCTGGTCTGTGAGTTTTGGTGGGCGGCCCTCTCTTGCCAGGTTTGTTGTGGTGCCATATTCTTTCCATTTTTTAATAATGGCTTTAATGGTGCTCCGTGGGATGTTCAAAGTTTCGGATATTTTTTTATAACCCAACCCAGATCTGTACTTCTCCACAACTTTGTCCCTGACCTGTTTGGAGAGCTCCTTGGTCTTCATGGTGCCGCTTTCTTGGTGGTGCCCCTTACTTAGTGGTGTTGCAGACTCTGGGGTCTTTCAGAACAGGTGTATATATACTGAGATCATGTGACAGATCATGTGACACTTAGATTGCACACAGGTGGACTTTATTTAACTAATTATGTGACTTCTGAAGGTAACTGATTGCACCAGATCTTATTTAGAGGCTTAATAGCAAAGGGGGTGAATACATATGCACGCGCCACTTTTCCGTTATTTATTTTTTAGAATTTTTTTAAACAAGTTATTTTTTTCATTTCACTTCACCAATTTGGACTATTTTGTGTATGTCCATTACATGAAATCCAAATAAAAATCCATTTTAATTCCAGGTTGTAAGGCAAAAAAATAGGAAAAATGCCAAGGGGGGTCAATACTTTCGCAAGCCACTGCAGAGACCACATTTGGAGGTAAACAAGGGAGATGGGGTAGGGTTCATCCGTACACCCGGGACCACCTCTGCTACTGAAATGGAACCTACTAACATAAAATGGCCAATAAAACAGGTAATAGATTCACAAAAAAGCAATGTGCATTTTAAAAACATAAACAACACTTTAAATAAACTCGCTACAGAAACTAAACAAGACGGCGCTCCCAAGTTACTTTTGTAGGCAGTATTACAAAATTGATCAATACAGTAGAAAAGAGGCAAAATGCAAGATAGACTGCTGTGGCTAACGCTGTCATTGAAAGCAATAAAAATATTACATCATCTATAAACGTATCAACTGCAACAATACAATCGACAAACGAACAGTCTTGCACACATCCTCATGTCATCCTGTCCCAAATCCAGACGACACCCAGTATTGACCCTGATGTGGGAAAGGGACTGTAAACCAGGGAGACAATTTAAAATACCCATATGGACCTACTGGTGAAATAGTGAGGTACTGAAATAATGATTGGTAATCTATTATTTATTATTAAACTTAATTTAATTTGGGTATGTATTTCTGGGGGTCTTTGAGATGACTTATGTTTTGGGGACATTTATTAATGAAGGTTTTTTTTTTTTTTTTTTTTTTTTTTTTTCAAACCTTTGCATCATTTATTAGTTCCTATACAGAATGAAGATGAATTATACTTTATTAAAGCTTTATGAGATTCCAAGCATGGCTCTGTTTTGCATTATTTAATGTATATTTGAAGAACTTACATTTTTACGTAAAAACATTTTCAATGAGTCTGTTTCTAACTGCATGTCCTTGCTCATTGTCTGGGTGTCCTTTGGCTTCATTTCCCTCAGAAGTATCTTGCAGTTCCTCAGTGACTGGGCTGCCACCTCGCATTGCCAAGTTATGTGGAATACAACACAAAACAATAAGATTGAATACTTTTTTAGGAGTGTTCAATAAAGCACTGCCTGTGTGATCTAAACACCTATAATGTGATTTCAGTACGCCAAACACCCTCTCCATGATATTTTGTGTGCAGTGGTGTGCTTGATTGTACCTTACCTCACCATCAGTGGTCTCATGGAACACAGGGTTCAGTAGCCAGGGTTTCAAGCCAGATCCAGAATCACCTTGGAGAAATGTTTAGGTATTAAAAGCAAATATCTGAAACACATTACTCTGAACACATTAAATTAAGGTTAAATACAACATACCCAATAGCCATCCACCTGTAATCTGGCGGTTTTCAAACAACTGGGATAGCCCTGACAGCTGTAAAATATATGCATCATTACACAATCCCAGGAAATTGGCACACACATCAGCTATTATGTATATGGCATTACAGGTGAACTGCACATTGATTGAATGGAATGTTTTTCTGTTTCGAAATGTAGCTTCTCTGTCCTTTGACAGATCTCTGAAATGATCCAGTAGCATAAAAATGCAGGGCGCTGGTACTTTTTGCAAGAACAGGCACTGCACAGTTACGTAAGGTTTTGCCCTTAGTTTACCCTCCAGCTGTTGTTTGTCTGTTGAGCCGAAACCTTTGTCTTGTGTCATGATCAGAAACACCCAAATTGTCATTTCTGAGTTCAAATGTAGGGGCTGACGAAGTCGCCTTGGAAGATGTTCTAATAAACCCCCCTCCTCCTGGTGCACTGCCCAAGCCACAGCAGCAGTGTTTACCAATCTTGAAAACAACAAGCTCAACTAACTCACTCATGTTCTTTAAATACTTACGTTACCGTCAGAAATGAAGATTACCCTCAGTTTTCACTATAATACATTACTAACACAACAACACATAAACACATTAAATTAACATCAATAGACAAAATTATCAAGTCAGACACCAAAACATCAAGTAAGCCAAAATAGAATAAAACAACATTACATTTTTTCATTGATAAGCCTGTATTATTACTGCCACCAATTAAGTGGTAAAAGCCATTTACCATCATCAGATTGTTTTATGAATCAGTTTAAGTGTATGCAAATGAGGAAAAAGGGGAAGTTTTTATGGTACTGCCTTCCGTCACGATAATGTAGCTACCATGACAGTAAACCCTATTTATGAACAGGAAAAAAAAAAAGCGTGAGGGGATGGTAACAGCCTTTACCACCATGGAAAAACAGACGGTACATTTTATGAATAACCCCCAATGTTTGGTGCCTCACTTAAGTTGAAGAAATCTCTGTTTGCAGGCCTTGCCCCTTTCAGATGGTCTTCCACTGCCTTGGTGGTTTCACCTGGAGAGTCTCTAGAGCCTTCTTTCCCTTCCCTTAATAACAGCTATGCTTTCATCCAGTAACATTGTTACTAGTGAAGACACTGCTGAGGTGAAATGGTTTAAGAAGTGCAAGTGTAACAGATTCCTTTAGATAAAAGCATGGAAACAGAAAGCTTCTAGTGCAGGACTAGTGTGTGCTCCTTGTGGTATTTTCAATAGAATACTATATTATTAGAGAATGTGATATGCCTCAAATCGGTGTGGCGCAGTAATTACTATTATATAGTGTTATAATATATTCTGAACATTAGATTATTTTCTTTAATGCTTTTCATAAAACAAGTAGCTCGTAGAGAAATCAGGAAAAAAAATGAAAATGGGGTAGTTGAGAGGCTCATCTGGTAAATGCACGGCTGCCCGGTGTGCAGGGACGGCATACAGTCAGGGGAGTGCAGGTTCACATCCTGGCTGTGCCAAGTTGACAGTCTTCTTTGGGGATTCCAAAGGTAGCAATGCAGTGGCTCTGACGCTCCAGTGGAATAGGGAGGCTAAAACCTGCAGGTACTGCTTGTTCTGACCAGGCACCTGGTGAGCTCAGAGTGGACATCTGCAGGGCTGGACTTTGTCCTCCAGGGGCTGGTAGCTTGCTGACATCAGGGGTAAAATAACTGGGCACTCTAAATTTAAAAGAAAATTATAAATTTAAAACAAACATTTAACAAAACAATAAATCAGCAATACAAAGAAGTATGATAAATTGCTCTTGTCTGTCCTTCCATCCTTTATAAAGTAAATTATCTCGTGTCTGGTCACCTTAGGAATCAATTTTAGCACTTCAGACTCCAAGTTACTTGACCGTTGAACACAGATCACTTCATGCCTTGTTTCCTCAAAGATGTGAACCTAGCTTCCTCAGTGTACATTTTAGTTAAGCTAACCCAGGTTAAAAAGTCAACTTAAAAGAAACTTAGTACCATCATTGAGAAACGTTTCATCTAGAAGTGTATCTCAATGTATTCAAAGTTGAAAATGTGTTATTGAACCTAATAAATTTATTTTAGTATTTCTAAAGTTCAAGTAAACAAATAAGAACAATACCAATGTTATCGCAATAACCCACGGTAATACAAAATGCTGCATTTTGACTATAAACCATGTATCTTAATATGGATAAAATGAAACCTGAGATTCGAGATGCTAATGCTAAAGAACAGCCTTGAATTAAAGAAAGTATTTTGCTTCAGTTAATTATGCAGTGCAACTTTATCCAGCTATGGACGTCAATATCCTTTGCTTGTTTTCTTTATTATAGTCAATAAATAATTTTATAAGAAATTAAGTATAAGAGTGGTATTTTAATCTGCACTTTCATTATGTAAAAAAAACTCCAAGTCAGGATGTTTGAACCTTTGCATCTAACCGTTTGATTCAAGAATGTACTGTATGTGAGTGACTGTTTATTGAGCAGGGCTTAGAAGACATTTACATACTGCATCATACTGTTGAGGACAATTTCTTCATCTTTACATGGTCGCTCAGACAGTTAGAATTCACAACGCACAGAAACTGGTGAGCTGCCTTTCCATCTATCCCCTAATATGGGATTTGATTCCATAGTAAATTATAGAGCAAGCAATTGAGTAGGCTAGCGAGGAGGGAGAGAGGAAGAAAAAGAGAGATTCTGATGCTAAGCAACACACACTAAGGGTCAGCTCTTATATCTATTAGATAGAGAGCAGGAGAAAGAACAGGTGGTCACGAAATGACACATATAACCTGAGACGTGCCAGGAATGTGTTTAACTGCAGAACAGAAAGGAATTTCAGGGCATAAGGCACACAGGCAGTGTGTGTATTTGACAGTGCTGGCACACAAACAGTGTGTATTTGACAGTGCTGGCACACAAACAGTGTGTATCTGACAGTGCTGGCACACAAACAGTGTGTATCTGACAGTGCTGGCACACAGGCAGTGTGTGTACCTGACAGTGCTGGCACACAGGCAGTGTGTGTATCTGACAGTTCTGGCACACGGGCAGTTTGTATTTGACAGTGCTGGAACACAGACAGTGTGTATTTGACAGTGCTGGAACACAGGCAGTGTGTATTTGACAATGCTGGCACACAGACAGTGTGTATTTGACAGTGCTGGCACACAGGCAGTGTGTGTATCTGACAGTGCTGGCACACAGGCAGTGTGTATCTGACAGTGCTGGCACACAGGCAGTGTGTGTATCTGACAGTGCTGGAACACAGACACTTTGTATTTGACAGTGCCGGCACACAGGCAGTGTGTATTTGACAGTGCTGGCACACAGGCAGTATGTATCTGAGTGCTGGCACACATGTTGTGTGTGTATCTGACAATGCTGGCACACAAGCAGTTTGTGTATCTGACAGTGCTGGTACACTGGCAGTGTGCGTATCTGACAGTGTTGGCACTATTTCATGATAACTAGCTGTTAAGAAAATTAAGTTGTGATAACCGGAATGTAGGCTTTTAAGTAATTCTGGTTAACAAAATAATTGTATTAATCGTAACCATTTTGCACTTGTATTAGCTACATAGGTCTCAAATGTGCAGTTTTTAAAGACACATATGTTATAGCAAATGTGTATTCTTTTCAAAACAGACACCTGGTACTACATTAAGTTCTCATATTGCTTGCCTTGCCTTCCAGAAAGTCTGCTATCTCCTTGGTCTTCTGGGTCAAAGCAGTGAATAGGGAAAACAGGTGGAAAAGCAAAAGATGCCTGTGACAGGTTGGGTACAATGTCACTCTAAGCATGATATAAGCAGATTTCTTTAACATAATGTGGTACCAGATACAATGTTTTGAAATGAAAATACATGTTTGCTACAATCTGTGCTCATTTGAGACCTAAATAATGAATGGATGTGCATGTCAGAGAAAATGTATGGAACTATTTTGTTAGATGGAATTACTTAAAAATGACTTGCCTCAGAACTTTCATCCACCAATCAGGAAGCTCAATTTCAAGGCAGTACCACACAGTAGATGACCATGGAACAGATAGAATGTCATGCTTTAAAAAACACAAGCAAAACATTTCTAAATGGTTAAAAGAAGTGCATTGGCTTGGTAGATAACCTTGACTGTCTTCTTACCTTCCCGACCTGATCGCCTACCTGACCTTAAATTAGAGAGCTATTGCTAAATTTTCAATAAAGTGCTAACTAGTTAAATACATTGGATAAACTAAGCCCCTGTGCTATTTATTTCTGTTTTATATTGTATATTGTGTGTGAATGTTGGTGTATAGTCATTGGTAAACGTGACATAAATAGGTCTGTGTAACACGAGTGTTTTAAAATGTATATTTGTATTTAGGCACGAGGATTGTACAGCACTCCATGTGCAGGTAAAATGTTATAGTATGTGAGCACGGGAAATTCACTAGATTAATTCACGTACAGTTGTAACGAGACTCCAATTGAATGACTGATCAGCAATCAAGTCTCGGTACAGCTGCATAAAAGCATCATGTTTTCACACACACGGCGTTGTGTGTTTGGTGAGTGGAAAACGGGTGTGGAGAAGGAGAAAAGTAAATAAGTGATTTTACTCACTGTGTTTGTTTGTTTGTCTATTCATCCACTTTTTTGTTTAGCGTTAGTCTGTTTTGTTTGTCTGTTTATTTTGGCCTTAAGTGTCGTGTCCTGTTTTTATACAACTGCTTTATTTTCTAATAACAATAAACCATGCAGCAGCGCATTCATTCAGTTCACCACATTACCAGTACTGTCTGCCTCTTCCTATTAATAAATAATAATAATAATAATAATAATAATAATAATAAATAATAATAATAATAATAATAATAATAAAGAAGTGGGGAGAAGAAGTGGGAGAGGAAAGCGGCAGCAACGAGAGCAGGAGGAGACAGAGGAGTTCCGCCTGAAGGCTAGGAACCCAGGGCAATATGACCAGCTGTTGTTGGTGTGCCCCCTCTACAAACAGGGGCATGCAAACAGGGGCTGTCCCTTCCTCAGTTAGGAGGAACTTGCACCCAGTTGCGGGGACCATGAGCATACAGCGCCCAGACGGGGGGACCATGAATGTCCAGTGCCCAGATGGGGGAACTGCAAGCGTCCAAGGGCTGAGAGGGAGCTGTTCCAACCTCCACCAGCAGAGGGAGAATGCCTGCTGGTTTCTCCTCCACAGCCTGAGGGGCAGGAGCCCGAACGTCTGCAGCACAGGAGGGAGGAGACAGAGCCTTTCCCATCCTTTGAGGAGATGCTGGACTGGGTGTCGGACCTGGAGTGGAACGGGGAGGACCTCCGAAAGGTTGTTGACCAGCTGTGGGCCAGAGATGGAGAACGTTGAGAACACTGGGAACAGCACTACTACCCAGTGCGCTTTGTGAACCCAGCAGCCTTGGTGATCAACTACTTGGATGCCTATATGGGACTGCCCCAGCAGGTTGCATTCCAAGTAGGAGGAGCCACGCCTACCTGCACCCTCATTGGGCTGAAGGGAGATTACTTGCAGCTCCCATCTCCACCAGTAGAGGAAGAATGCCTGCTGGTTTCACCTCCAGATCCAGAGGGAGAGGCATCATCTCCAGTGTCAGAGGGAGAGGAGCCATTGCTGCCGTCTCCAGCGCCAGAGGGAGAGGTCCAACCACTGTCTCCAGAGCAAGAGGGAGAGCCAAACCAGTCCACTGCAAGTGAGGGAGAGCCGCACCAGTCTCCGGCAAATGAGGGAGAGCCACACCATTTCCCTGTAACAAGGGTAGACTACCTGCTGCTCCCACCTCTGTCGCCAGGAGACTACATGCCACTCTCACCTCCGTCGCCAGGAGACTACACACTGCTCCCACCTCCACTGCTTCCACTGCCAGGAACAGAGCAGCAGGAGCTGCCTCTGCCTCCGCCACCTCCACCAGCAGAGGGTGTGCCTACTGGATCCCTTTCCACCAGCAGAGGATGAATGCCTGCTGGGTCCATTTCCACCAGCAGAGGGTGAATGCCTGCTGGTATCACTTCCCGCACCATCACGAGGAGAGGAGATGGAGCTGCCTCTGCCTCCATTACCACCAGGGGAAGAGGAGCAGGAGCTGCCTCTCCCTTCACAAGAAAAAGGACCAGGACATGATGTTGGCATTCCTCAGCAGCCACTACATAGTCTGCTGAGGGGAGCATGGCAGAAAACAGCCTGGCCGCAGTAGCCACGAAGAGGGCTAGCTCTGCCGCAGTAGCCAGACACAGCACCATGACTGGTCCTGACTGGTCATTGCTCCGGAATGCCTGCATGACACTGCCTAAGGATACATTCACGTCATCGCTCGGGGATGCCTGCACAACACCGTCCAAGGAAGCCTGTCTCGCATCACCCAAGGATGCCTGCCTCTCTTCATCCAAGTATGCTTGCCTCGCTTCGCAAAAGGATGCCTACCTGGCATAGCCTGGGGTGGCCTGCTGCTCCGCATCTCCTGGGGCTGCCTGTGTCTCCGCAATGCCTGTGGAGCCACCGGTTGCAGGGTATGAGGGAGAAAGTGGAGCTCCTGCTGCCGCCTCTATGTCCAGGGGCTCCCCTCTGGAGTTCGCCTCCCGAGGGTCTGCTGCTGCCTTCGCCTGGGGTTGCCGTCAGCTCTGCTTGGCCGCAGGGGTCAATGTGGCTGGAACCCCACCAGAGGGAGCTGCCAGCTATGAAGAAGGGAGAAGAGGTCAGGAGACCACCATCCCCTGCAACAATTTCGCTGCAGGAGTTCTGGTGGCTGGAATCCAACAAGAGGGAGCTGCCGGCTGTGAAGGGGGGAGAGTTCAGGAGACCACCTTCCCCCGCAGCAATTTCACTACTGCTTAAAGTGTGGTGGGAGCCCCGGAAGATGGAGCTGCCAGCCACGAAGAAGGGGTGGGTGAAGGACCTCCCACCATGGCCACCCCCTATGGACTTATAGTTGCCTCTGTTCCTGGGCTGGAACTGGGGCCGGAACGGTGATCGGAACCTTGGGACTGAGGGGGTTGGTGGCCATTGAGGCCAGGTGTGCTTTGCACAAGGGGGGGGGGGGGGGTATATGTGGCAAAGTTCCCCACCCCTGTGCTATTTATTTTTGTTTTATGTTGTATAGTGTGTTAATGTTGATGTATAGTCACAGGTACATGGGATATAAATGGGACTGTGTAAAACGGTTTAAAATGTATATTTGTAATTAGGCACGAGGATTGAACAGCACTTCACGTGCAGGTAAAATGTAATAATATGTGAGCACAAGAAATTCACTAGATTAATTCACGTACAGTTGTAACGAGACTCTAATTGAATGACTGATCAGCAATCAAGTCTCGGTACAACTGAATAAAAGCAGCATGCTTTCACTCACTCAGGGTTGTGTGTTCGATAAGTGGAGAACAGGTGATGAGAAAGAGAAAAGAAACTAAATAATTGATTTGACTCACCGTATTTGTTTGTTAGTCTATTCATCCACTTTTTTGTTTAGTATTAGTCCATTTTGAATGTCTGTTTATTTTGGCCTCAAGTGCAGTGTGCTGTTTTTATTTAAATCTTTTATTTTGTTTACTAAATGCTGAGCGCAACCAAGTGATCAAGTACACCAAACAACATGTCTCTGTCTGTCCTGTTTTGTGTTGCTCCCTGTTTCTGGTCTGATGTCACCCACTACAGCCATCTTTGTGACACATGTATTTTTAAAATACATTCGATGTCCGATGTCCCCTTATTAAGGCAACATTTTGTTGGTCCTTTGACTGGTTCTAAAACAGAGGTTTCACTTAAATATTTGCATGTAAAAACTGAAGAACACATGGAAGGGACAGTTGCAATTTTCTAGGTGTCCTATCACGTAAACCCAATTCAAGCCATATATCAGCAGACAGGATAGGACAGTGGCAATAGAAACTGAACCAGCTTTGAAAATAAAATGAAAGCTCTCCTTTGATAGATTCTCAGTCCTGATGATGAGGATGCTGTTCATTTCTGCTGTAGTTGATAAGCAAGTATACCTCAACTGGTTCACCAACACATTTCTCTTTCTCCCCTCTCACTCTTCTCTATCCCTTTGCCCACTATTTCTTTCCTCTTACTTTCTGTCTCCCTCTTTCCTTCTCCCCACCTCTCTCCTTCTCTCTGCCCCCTCTCCCCCTCTTTACCTCACCACCTCTTTGTTTAACCTAGCCTCTCTTTCTCTCCCTTTCTCTCTATCTCTCTCACCTCCCTATCTCTCTCTCCCTTACCTCCCTCTCTCTTTCCCTTTTTATATTGCTGCACACGAGATTTGCCTAACAATGAGCCCCTAGCTCTGCCAAAGGTTAGATAACGGGCTACAAGAGAAGAAGCAGCAATTGGAGCTTTTTTTCACTACCCTATCTTTTTCATGATGCTTTAGAATTATCTCCCCAGCACATAATAATAATTACTGTGGACAGGGGGAGGTAGGAGGGAGCAACAGATAACACAACACAGAGAGGGACACAGACTAAATCAGAGTGCTGCCTGCCTTTCAAAAATCCAGAAGAAAAATACAATAAAAAAATACAATAATAGAGTGGTGTGGTCACGTGAGCTGGGTAGTGAGCTGAGGCACAACAATTGATCTCAGGCCCAGTCAGGCGATACACACACAGCAGGGATGAGAAAGAGAAAGAGAAGGAGGGAGAGAGAGAGAGAGAAAGAGGAGAAAGGCCAAAAAAGTGAATGTTAGGGAAAGATAGAAAGGGAGACAGAAAGAGGGGAACAGAGGTATGGAGACAGAAAGATGGAGAGGGAGACACAGAGAAGAGGGAGAGCATGATGGAGAGAGCAAGTAAGACAGAAAGAAAGAGAGTGAGACTCTGCAACCAGGTGACAGTTGAGAGATTGAATCAGAGACACATGTCATCTTCCACTGTACAAAATCCAGAGATATTTGAGAGAAACATATATATTGCATGAAGCTGGCTGAAAAAGAAAGAGGTTTCTTGATAAAAGGGGATGAAAAAAAATGTAATCTTTTCTGGGATGTGGCAAAGTGCGCCGCCCCTGGGCTATTTATTTGTGTTGTATGTTACGTGTAGTGTGTTAATGTTGGTATATAGTCATTGGTACAGGGGATATAAATGTGTTATGAACACAAGTGATTTAAAATGTATATTTGTATTTAGGCACGAGGATGGCACAGCATTTCACTTGCAGGTAAAATGTAATATGTGAGCACAGGGAATTGCACATGCAGTTGTACTGAGTCTCCAATTGAATGATTGATTTGCAATCGAGTCTCGGTACAGCTGCATAAAAACAGCATGTTTTCACTCACTCTGGGTTTTGTATTAGATGAGTGGAGAAAGGGTGTGGAGAGGAGACACTAAAACGTAAAGTTAATAATAATATCAGCTCACCGTGTTTGTCTGTGTAGTCCATTGTGTTTGTCTCTTTATTTTGGCTAAAGTGCCATGTCCTGTGTTTTGTTTGTCTTACAACCTTTTATTTTCTGTTTGTTTCATTATTTATTTATTTATATATATATATATATATATATATATATATATATATATCACACACACACACACACACACACACACACACACATGAGTTAACTAGTTTGTTATTACAATACATTATATGTATATACTTAAGTAACTTATATGTATATATATATATATAGAGTCTATATATATATATATATATATATATATACGTTATTACCCCCAAGTTGTCAGCATATCATAGAATATACGGACGCCTCTGGGCGTTGTGTTTCATGAGGCAAAGCCGAGTGCTTCCACCCACAGAGAAGTCTGTATATTGGACGTTTACAGACACCCTAAAGGGGCTTATTTTATTATTAGTCCAGGTCAAACTGTGGATATAAATTTTTTGTTTTTTTGTTTTTTTTAAAACCCACATTTTTAGGGCATTTATTTTTATTTTTTTTAATTAAATATCCTTACGACAATAAATGGACCAAAAAAGTAGTCCCATTATTATATTATATGTGTTGAATTGTACATTGCCATAGAAAAGACTCACCAGGAGGTGGTGTTGAGACAGCACTGAAATATAGTTTTTTTCTCACAATATAAGATACTGTTGGTTCAGCAGAAAGGTGGGACAGGTGTAAAAATAATAATTCAGTGCCATCTCGGATTTCTTCAAGGTTTTTATTTTTTCAAGGTGTGCAGAACTGTCTTTTTGTGTTTTTATGAGTGTTTACAAACCTCTACAAAGACATTATTTAAAGTGAAGAAGTCAGTGTGAATGTGTGTATTGACAGATTCTTCAACTGTGTTTTCATTTAGTTAGCGGTTTATTCCAGCTCAGAGAATAATTTAGCTTCTAATGTTATATTCTTCCCCTTTTGCATTTCTGTCATTTCCATAGAACTCCCTTAGTATTTTATTAACATTTTATTAAGATGTGAATTTCCCACAGTTGAAACATCTATTTCAATTGGTTTCTGTTTTAGCCAGTCCTGAAAGACGGCAATGTTTTTGGTATTTTTTCCCTTTTGCTATCTTCCAGTTCATTTCATTATTCATCATCCAAATAGTTATTCGTCATCCAAATATAATAGTTTTAATAAATTAGGTGTTGTGGCAAAGTGGTTTACAGTGCGCAGGTGCAGTGGTGATCTGATTACGAAACAGAAGCTAGACAGCAATGCGTACTGCCCTGTCTCTAAACAACGGGTTAAGGTCCTGAAATAATAATGTACATTTCCAAAGAATAACACGGCAGAAAGACAAAGACATCCACACGATCACAGGTCCAGAGTGAGTGCTAAATGCTCGTAGTGAAATACAATTTATTTGTGAAGTGTTGTCCAGATTTAGTGCTGGCTTTTAGCGACAGCTCCGGATCGCATTTTCCATCTGATAAGAAGAAACAAGTAGATTTTAGACACAGCAATAACAAACAAAACACTTGCGGTAACTCATCATACTTCTTTCTCAATTCAGCTTAACCGTAACAAAAAGGAACAGATCACCTAGCCACGTCACCTTTTATAACATCAGTCGCACCCCCTTGGTTAGCGAGTGCCACATCGCTTTCACTCCAGAGCGGTGACTTGGTGTACTGTAGCTCTGCCCACTTTCTAGATGGCTGACTTTCACCTAACCCTTGGAATGAATTATCTGACCATCCAGTCCGGGGCACTCTGTTTCCTTTACACAGCAGCCTCACAGGTCGAGAGGGAGATTTCTAACCAAGATTCATTATTTATCTGTCACAGGTGCATATGCATGCTTCCTGTGTGTACTGTATACCAAGGACTCAACATTGGATATGTTATATTGGTTATAGCTAGATACTAAAGTTACAAAATAGTGTTTTCAGTATACCTATTCACTTTATATAGGAATGTTACCATGTAAATGTAAGCTATGTTAATATGTACAGTTTGATTCTGGCTCTAAGTGGCATTTAGTGCGACAAAGTGTGATTTGTTTTTCATCAGGGAAGTCTAGTGAGTATATTTTCTGACTCCCCTCACATGAGATTATGTCATGACACCAGTCAAATTACCCTGTCTGACCTTTTCAGGATCCTTCACTTTATGAAGCCTAATCAACATGTCAATGCCCATTGATCTTCACTGCAGTCCAAAATATTAAAACACAAATAAACACCTATACAATGTTTCCATTAAACACATTCATAATATACACCTCAGAATGAAAACAGCATGACACAGATAGATAAAAGGTAATTACCATTATTTAAAATGAAAAACAAATACAATTTTTTTTTCAGCAGATGTTTGGTTTGTTTTTTTCCACCCTGGATTCGACTTTGGTTTAAACAACTGTGGCAGCAACAAGAAGGCGCATGCTTAGGGTCCGGTTGTGGTGGCCGTCTTGGGAAGGACGGAAGTGCAGGTGTTTCAGGTTGCGCTGATATCAAAACCGGGTTAGGTCACAAGCATTTCCGTTGATGGTTTGAAAGAGGTGTTGCCTGGGGTACATAAGTAGACTGTGTGGAATAACAGGTTCCTGGTTGGAGGTGGAGTCTGGCCATGTGTAGTGCAGCAGTGTATGCAAAGAGCTGACGGAGTTGTTGTGTTTCTTCCCCAACTGAATTCAAAACATAGATCCGTGTGGAGGATTGGGAGAGAGAATGTGTCAATCACCAGAATGACAGAGGGATATAGTAAAGAAGGAGGTGCAGGCTATGCTAGAGCTTGGGGTGATCGAGCCTTTGTGGCGCAAGTGGTGCAGTCTGGAAGTGTGGATAACTAAACCAGATGGGACCGTTTGCTTCTGCGTTCATGATAGAAAGGTTAATTCCCACTCCAAGTTCAACGCATACCCTGTACCCCGGGTAGATGATCTGGTGGATTGACACTCAATTTGACTAAAGGCTATTGGCAAATACCATTGACATTAACTTTCATTGAGAAGACAGCTTTTCCCACTCCACAGGGTCTTTTCAGTTCCACACAATGCCCTTTGGTCTACACAGACCAGCAGCGACATTTCAACGATTTATGAACAGAATACTTTAGCCTCATGGGGAGTATGAGGTGGCATACATAGATGATGTAGTCATCTATACCTCGAAATGGGCTGAACACCTGCTGGAGGCTGACAGCACTAGTGATATCCATAAGGAAAGCAAGCCTCATGGCTAATGTGGGTAAGTGTTTTTTTGGAAAACAGGAGGCAAGATATGTAGGTTATAGCTTGGGAAGGGGGATAGTGAAACCAATTGTAAATAAGGTAAAAGCATTGTTGGAAGCCCCCATTCCCAAGTCGAAACATCAGGTCAGAGTGAAGATGGCAAAAAGTAAAATTTGGCCTCCGGACAGGTGGGCACTAAAGGGAGCTGCTCAAACGACCTCACCAAGATGGAGCATCCGGACCAGACACATTGGACAATAATAGACTTGTACAATAATCAGGAAATGTGAATGTAAGAAGCATTTTTAAAGAAATGTTGGCCTTAAGCATAGGGTCCGGTTGTGGTGGCCGTTGGCCCTATGCTTAAGGCCTCTTTTAAGAGACCATCTGTGTTAAGAGGCCACTGTTTGACTGTCCCTTGAGTGGTCTCTTAATGCAAGTTTGACTGCACTGTATATAGATTGCTGAAACTTGATTTATTTGTGTAAATATATACAAGTACTCAATCTAACTCACAAATTATCACTGGTTAACTTGGAATAGGTCTAGTCACAAAGCACTTTAAGTACAATACATACAATTTATCGTAATAGTAGAACAATTTCTACTATTGTACATTCACATTAGGTATTCTTTATAGCCAAATGTGTTCCCACAAATGTTGCCACTGTCTGCACACTTGCAAGCTCCAGTGCATGTCAGTTTCCTCTTCCTGCTAGTGCAATTGACAGAGAGTGGATTGGCTGCCTGCTTCCATACCATGCTTTGGTAGTGAGCTTGTTGAACATGAAATAGTAGTGCATTGGTTAATGGAGGTAGTACTTCTGGGGATTTATATTTTCAAAACTGTTTAACATGGACCTCGTCACAGCTGCTTGCATCTGGTACGCTCTACAACTTTCCCACAAACCTCTCTGCATCCCTCATTGTTTCAAGTGTCAGTTCTCCTTTCTCAAGGTCTTGAGGAGGTGATTGTGTGTGTTCAACACTTTTCATATAGATGGTTTGAGAGGAAGCATGCTAGGTCTGCCTTGTTAGCAGGCGTGGCTAGAAAGTCAGTCCAGTTACCGGGGACTGACACACCTTCCTCTACTCTTCTGATCAGACGAGTGTTTAGTGTGCTCCTTCCTGGTATCAGAATTGATTGAAGTTTCTTTATACTGATCAAAAATAACATCAATCCTGTCAAAGGATCTTCCCACATGAACGACAAGTTTTACAAATACATCTGCCGGTTCATGACTCCAGCAGGTTTCCCAAGTGACACTACTAGGGCTTGGCCATGTATCACCAGGCAAGACGTTCTATCAAGGGTAACCTTCTATGGATAGGTCAGATTGACAACAAAGCCATTCTAGCCTATATAATGACTTTTGATCAGTATAAAGAAACTTCAACCAAGGCTGGGACCAGGAAGGAATGGTCTAAACATTCTCATTTGATCAGAAGAGTAGAGGAAGATGGCTCTGTGCCAGTTCCCAGTAACTGGACTGACTTTCCAACCATCTGATCACAAATGCTCCTGCAGACAAAACACTAATAGCTGCTGGTGGATTCCAGAGAGAGGGACGAAGTACAGACATCAAACCCTGATTTGGACATTCAGCAGGCCAACCATAGGAGGCGTGTCCTGCGTTGTGTGCACACCAGTGATGAGAGTGTTGTTGTACTGGCACATATACACAGATGTTTTGCTGCTTCTAGTTCACATTTCCACAATATGAAGTGCAAAAAGATTTGGATGAAGACAGGCACATTCAAACATCACAAATACATTCCAGTGCATGACATCAGGCAGAAGCTTTCCTTCACCAACCCAGTCTATGAAGCCCTCCTCCCTTCCTACTTTTTTTGTGAGTTAAATTGATATACCTGTATATATTTACCCAAATAAATGAAGGATCAGCTATATATTTATATATATATATATATATATATATAATATATATATAATATATATATATATATATATATATATATATATATACAGCTCTGGAGAAAATTAAGAGACCACTGCAAAATT
This sequence comes from Polyodon spathula, assembly GCF_017654505.1. NCBI lineage: Eukaryota > Metazoa > Chordata > Actinopteri > Acipenseriformes > Polyodontidae > Polyodon > Polyodon spathula. Next base: position 19,567,812 of record NC_054555.1, read on the forward strand.
ATCAGTTTCTCTGGTTTTACTATTTATAGGTATGTGTTTGGGTAAAATGAACATTTTTGTTTTATTCTCCCAAATTCCGAATTAAAATATTGTCATTTAGAGCATTTATTTCCAGAAAATGACAACTGGTCAAAATAACAAAAAAGATGTAGTGTTGTCAGACCTCGAATAATGCAAAGAAAATAAGTTCAAATTCATTTTTAAACAACACAATACTAATGTTTTAACTTAGGAAGAGTTCAGAAATCAATATTTGGTGGAATAACTCTGATTATCAAGTACAGCTTTCATGTGTCTTGGCATGCTCTCCACCAGTCTTTCACATTGATGTTGGGTGACTTTATGCCACTCCTGGTGCAAAAATTCAAGCAGCTCGGCTTTGTTTGATGGCTTGACCATCCATCCTCCTCTTGATCACATTCCAGAGGAATTCAATGGGGTTCAGGTCTGACAATGTTACCCAACTCTGAGGATATATTGAAGACAGCATCGTGATGTGTCCAGTGTGTTTGTAGGCATCACAAACATAACATTACATAAAAAGATCATGGCTTCATCACCCTCTGTTCAAAAGTTATGGGCACTTGAAGTTTTGCATGATGGCCATTTTGTTTTTTGTCGATTTTGGTCCTAAAACATTGAAATACAGAGTGGTAAACACAATATTTCATTTTAGCATGCAAACATCCTTTGGAAAAAAAGCGGTTTGCCAACAGACACTCATGCAGTATAACAGAATGCTATGCAGGACACTCACGCAGTATAATACAATCATATGCAGGACACTCACGCAGTATAACAGAACGCTATGCAGGACACTCACACAGTATAATACAATCATATGCAGGACACTCACGCAGTATAACAGAATGCTATACAGGACACTCACAAAATACATTATCAATCCAATGCAGGACACTCACAAACTACAATACAATCCTATGCAGGACACTCACAAACTACAATACAATCTTATGCAGGACACTCACAAACTACAATACAATCCTATGCAGGACACTCACAAACTACAATACAATCCTATGCAGGACACTCACGGTGGTGTCCCAGGACATCGCAGGCCACCCAGGCACTTCCGATAGCAGAGTGCCAGCACTCAGCACTCAAAATGTTCTAACTCCTTCTGTATTTATATTTCATTAGTCTGACTTCCCTCCCAAGTTTAAAACATGCAGAACTATATTCTATATGCATCATGAAAATAGCGGACGGACACTGCATTCGATTGTTATTTAGAATGAGATGGGCGGGGTTTCTTGATAGATATTGTTGTGTAGCTGAGGTTCAAATGATTGAATAGCAATACATAACACTTGGGTGTACATTTCCAATAGTGTAAAAAATACAGCACTGGAGTAAAAAGTGAATTTTTCCCATTGTGAAAGGTTATGAAAATCAAGCATATAACAGTGCATGCATTTCTTTATGTGTGTTACCAGTTTCAAATGGGAGGATATAAAAAAAGAACCATGACATTCATATTCATCATTTTTTTTGATCAATTGAAATTTAAAAGCAAAATGTGGTAGACATTCAATATATTATTTTACTGCATGTCTGTATTTCCAAACTCTTTAAAATGGTTGGTATATTTATGGGAGAAATCAAGGAAAAAAGTGGGCGTGCCAATATATAAACAGAATGGAGGGGGATGGGGGGAGCAGGAGTCAGATGGGATTCAATAGATGACACAACCTGAGCTAGCTGATAAGACAGAATTAGGGAGGAATAATTTGCTGCAACGGTCCTTGGACAGGGGTCTCTAATCCGATGCTGGTGGACATTATGCTCTCCAACACAGATAATCATCTCAACACCCCCTAGCATCATCACACGACATTGTATCAGCATGACACTGAGGGACGGGAGGGTGTCTGTGTAACCCTGGGGCTCCAGCTCTTTACATCGAGTCTTGTAAGCTTTGCATTAGCTTTAGTCAGGAGTATTTTCATTTAGTAATATACTGCTCGGTCAACCAGCATCTCAAGATAACAAGTAGAGAGGAGCGGTTTCTTTTTATTTTGCTTTGTTTTGTAGCACATCTGCAATGTGTGTGTGTGCACTGCTCTTTTGTTGGCTTCCTATATTCTTATTATTACAGTGCTCTTTTGTTCATAAAACAAGCCTTTATGCTGCTGGTTATAAAGCAGTATGGTCAAGGCTCCCATGTGCCCTATAATTTCATTGTACTTGCACTTGCATTCTCTTGTTATCATTAAGCTTGATTCTTTTTAATGTTCATATTTTCAGGTCTCACAAAATAATTGACTGGGGTTCTTCATTTGACCACCATGCAACAGGTTTTTCCACCTTCAGGATATGTGTGTGATCTCTTGACAAGACATGTGTGGGATGGATATATCCAAAGTCAATAGTAGGAAAGTGTCAGATATGAATGACACCTGTTTCATTGGCTGTGGTTTTCCTTGAATATCTCCAGCCAGGGCACATTTAATCATAATCAAAGAACACCTTGAAAATGGTTGCATTAAGCAACAAAACCACTGCAACCTGTTGCATAAATAACAGGTTACAGGAGGCTCAGAAATAACTACATTGCTCTAAAAGGTTAGTGATTTATTGTGGTACTTCATGAGCCCCTGAAAAATACAAATTCAAAAGGAGTAAGTCATGACAAAAATTAACTTGAAACTTCAGCTCCAGAACACAGTGTTCTCAAAGTACACTGTAATATTATTTAGACATTGCATTTTAGAATACTACATGCATGACACTGCATAACAAGAATAAATAAGAGAGGAGCAGTTGTTCAGCATTTTTTCTTGCTAGTTCTGTTTTTCAGTGTGAAGGCTGTAAAATGGGGGTAAACTGTGTTGTATTATGGCAAAAATGAAAAAAATCAAGACCAGGGATTTGGTCTAGGGGCTTCCATCTAAGCCCTTGCAATCATTACCGGCACCTTCTCTGCTGTCTCAGGGGCAGGAGAGTAAGGAGAGTAGAGCTCATGTGACCCAAGCTTGCTGCACAACCCAGAGAAAGGAATTACCCTTATCTCCTCTCCCCACAAGACAACCTCCTGATAAGACTTCTAACAGCAGCAGTGCAAATCCCCCAGAAAGCATTTCTCTTTTCATGTCTTTTCTTTCCTCTCTCTCTCCCCACCATCTTTCTCTACCCATGCTCTCATCACACACACCCCCAGTCTTCGTTGTAGCAATTTATATAAATATATAGATTATTTGTTAACAGACCCCAAAACTACATTTAAAACAAACTATATGGACAATTCAAAAGAAACAAGATTCATACCATAAATAATAATAATAATAATAATAATAATAATAATAATAATAATAATAATAATAATAATAATAATAATAATAAAATGAAAATGCAAGAAGAAAACAACGTACTGACATAAACCTCACATCGTCATATTTGAGGTCAAATGAGAGAATTTCACCAGATACCTGTAAAAGGCCTGGACAAACATCTTTAGAACCTAATGCTCGCTCAAGAACACAGCAGCGTTGCTAGTTACCGGCGCAGACAGAACTATGAATGCAGCATTTTCCAGAGCAGCTGTCACATTTTAAACAAACAAAATAAACAAAACACTCAAACAAAAGCAGCTTCAGAAAGAAGGTAAAAGTAAGAAACAGAACATATTAAATAATATTATGGGTCAAAATATATTACCACACAAAAATATGCCTTGTTGTTTTTGAGCTAGCAATGCACTCACATACATGCCAACATTTGGAAACTTTTCAGGAGCGGGGGAAGGGGGGGCATCCATACACATCATACACATGAGAAGGGTCATACGCAGAAAACACTATTTATCATATAATAGACGTATACCGCAACTCAACACCACACAACCATCATGACAGTACAAATAGACAAAGCGAAGTGTTCTTACCTACGTATTAGTGATCAGCAAATGTGTCAGCCGCACAAAAAGAACAGCAAGTTTTCAGCAGGTTTTCACAAAGTCTTCTGTGCAAAATAAATGCATTTTTTTCTAAGGGTAAAAATCGGGATTTCATTTGCATCTGAACACAGGACATTTGCTAGGATATTGGGCCTGTCCCGACCATATAGGGACTGTTGGCATGTATGCTGCACTCGTACGACTCAGAACCAACTTCAGACATATTACTGTGTGGTAATATACTCTGACCCATATATTATTCTCTCTCTCTCTCTCTCTCTCTCTCTCTCTGTTATAGTCTGAATATCAGCAAATCTTAAGATTTACCAAGCAAAACAGTAAATGTCCAAAATAAACTATTTATTTCAGACATTTACCAGTAAATCTCAAGAATAACCAAGTGGCTTTGGTTAATGACCCGATGTCTTTACAAAATAAACATGATAACTCTTTACTTTAGACATGTACCGGTAAATCTCTAGAATAATGAATGACCAAGTGCATTGGACCCTGGAGGTAATAATAGTCGTCACGGGGGGCAGTTCATTTTCTGCTATGAGCTGAGTCTGAATCAGCCATTCAGCCATTTTCTCATATTGTTAGGAGTGGAGTTGGAGGGTGTTCCTTTGAAGAGGGGCAGGACTGACAGGGTTGTGAACCAATCACATGTCAGAGGGAGACTATTCCCTAGTGATGTAAGGATATTAGGGCAATCGTCAATCTATGATGAAGTTTTATCCAATCATAGGCCAGAATTTCCAAGCACTAACTATATTCTTTGCAAAAAACTTCCTTAATGCGTCACTTAGGGTTGATATTAAAATTACAAAAGTAGGGAAATGCGAAGTTAGGGCTTATAACATGGTTAACATATAGACAACAGAAAGTACTGATTAGAGAAGAAACCTCCAAATGGAGCAAGGTAACCAGTGGAGTACCACAGGGATTAATATTAGGTCCTTTGTCTCTTCCTACTCTACATTAATGACTTAGATTCTGGTATGGTAAGCAAACTTGTTAAGTTTGCAGACGACACAAAAATAGGAGGAGTGGCAAATACTGTTGAAGTAGCAATGGTCATTCAAAATGATCTAGAGAGCATTCAGAACTGGGCAGACCAATGGCAATAAAAATGTGCATTATAAATAGCATACGGGATATACTGAAAATGAAAAAAGAATCTGTGAAAAAGATCTAGTTTATGTTGATCCAGAAATGTTTTCATCTAGACAATGTGGGGAAGCTATAAAAAAGGCCAACAAAATTCTTCAATATTAGTGAAAGGTGTTGAATTAAAATGAAAGTAATGCTAAAACTTTGCAATGCATTAGTTTTAGATACATGAGATTAAGATCTCATGTACAATATTCGATTCGATTCAATAGTGTTCAGTTCTGGTCACCTCGCTACAAAAAGGATATTGCTGTTCTAGAAAGAGTGCAAAGAAGAATTACCAGAATTACTCTTCTACTCCCTTAAAAGCAGTAACACAAGCAATCACAGACAACTATCATCAGTTAAGACAAACAACATACAGCTCTCAGCAGATAACACAAGAGACATCCATCATCATGGTCCACTAAGTGTATGAGGCCTACTGCCATGCCAGTGTGTTGGGGGTTGTGTATATCTAGGCACTGTTTATGTAGGTCTAGTAGGAGACAAATGCATAATAGTGGCACCAACATCAGATTATACCTCTATGAATTCCAATGCCCTGACCAATGTCTAGCGTGGCATCTACATGTTTGATGTGCGTCATTTTTTTGGTGGGGGTGGGGAATTGCATGCAGGGCAGCATGAGGGAAAGTGTATATGTATGGTCAATCATGAGACACATGTGCATAATAGAATGACTACCAATAGTGCTGTAATATTAATCCATGTCCTAGCATAACTTTCTGTTGTATGGAATTGCAGATGTTTAATGGCATAATACCATTTATGCAAGAGAGAAAGGGGTAATAGGCCGGCATTAGCATTCATAGTAACATGGATAGGGGGGATGAGAGGACTTTGAGAACAGGACACCCATGGAATAGATTTATGGCACAATGATATTGTCACCTGCAAAAATGGAAGTGTATGAGGTACCCTGTTATGAAACTGTGTTTATATAGGCGAGTGGAATGTGCTGTCTCATGTAAGTTTGAGAGTTTTTCAGTGTCAATCTGGGTGAGCAAAATAATACAGTTTAATAGGAGGGAAGGCCTCATTGTCACAGTAAGACCAGTATGTTCTGTATTCTCCAGTGTTTTAGGATTTTGTTGGCAGATAGGATAGCACATACATGCTTTATCTGCTGAAAGTTGTATGTTGTTCATCATAACTAATGATGGCTATCTGTGGTTGATTGTGTTGCCTTGCCCCTTCCACTGCTTATAAGGGAATGGTAGGAATAAAAACATAAAGACATAAGAAAGTTTACAAATGAGAGGAGACCATTCAGCCCATCTTGTTTGTTTTGTTGTTAGTAGCTTATTGATCCCAAAATCTCATCAAGCAGCTTCTTGAAGGATCCCGTGGTGTCGGCTTCAACATTGTTATTGAGAACTTGGTTCCAGACTCCCACTATTCTCTGTGTAAAAAAGTAAATCATATTTTTTGTTCTGAATGCCCCTTTATCTAAACTCCATTTGTGACCCCTGGTCCTTTTTCTTTTTTCAGGTCAAAAAAGTCAATACCTTTTAGAATTGTGAATGCTTGAGTCAGATTGCCACGTATTCTTTGTTCAAGACTCAATAGATTAAATTATTTTAGCCTGTCTGCATATGACATGCCTTTTAAACCCAGAATAATTCTGGTCACTCTTCTTTGCACTCTTTCTAGAGCAGCAAGGTGTAGCAAGGTGACCAGGACTGTACACTATATTCTAGATGAGGTCTTACTTATGTATTGTAAAGTTTTAGCATTACTTCCATTGATTTGAATTCAACACTTTTCACTATATATTGGAGTAATTTGTTAGCCTTTTTTATATCTTCCCCACCTAGTCTAGATGAAAACATTTCTGAGTCTATATAAACTCCTAGCTCTTTTTCACAGATTTATTTTGCAAATTGCCATGTGTCTGCCCAGTTCTGAATGCTGTCTAGATCATTTTGAATGACCTTTGCTACTGCAATGGTGTTTGCCACTCCTCCTATTTTTGTGTCGTCTGCAAATTTAAATTTGCTTGCTATACCAGAATGTAAGTCATTAATGTAGATTAGAAATAGCTGAGGACCAAATATTGATCTCTGTGGTATTTCACTGGTTACCTCCATTTTGAGGTTTCTCCTCTAATCAGTACTTTCTGTTTTCTATATGTTAACCATGCTATAAACTCTAACATTGCGTTTCCGTACTTTTGTTGTTTTAATTTCAACTCTAACTGATGCATTAACAAAGTTTTTGCAAAGAATGTCCTTCCTTTTTGAGAATATATTGTGATGCATTCTGACCGTTTCAGCCGGAGTCTGTGTTGTTCTTTCAAACAGGTGTCTGTCTCTTTAATTATTACACGATACAATGGAAGTGCTCTTTAAACACCGTGGCGTACGTTTATTAGCAAACTGATGTTTCAAACAAACAAAAACACAAAACAAAACCTAGCCCTTCTTTAGGCGCTAACTAAACTGGTTAATAGTAGTTCTAGCTAATGCAGGGCAGGGTAAGCCTGTTCCCCTGTTTAAATTAATTCCATAAATCACCTAATCCAAATCACATTCAAGCACTTTTGTCAGAACCCGTACCTTTGTTTCGTTAACAGAAAACTCTTTCTTTGTCCGACACACCTTTCCACTGTTCAGTTTCTTTTCTCTGTCTCTCTCTTGTACACACCAACTGAAAACCTTTTTAACCCCAACTTGATCACTCGCATCTGATCAGCATTTGCCCATTAACTATACAATTAAGCAATTGTTACATTAACTATACAATTAAGCAATTGTTACATTTGTCATCATACAATGTGTGTGGCTATCCCCAGGGTCCAAAAGCCTCCAAATTGACGTTTGGTACATACACATCATCACAATATTTATAGCTAGAACACCTGTATATTATTGAGCACAAAAAGTAACACACACAGACACACACACATCCCACCAGAAAAAAATCCTTTTGAAAATAAATACATCAGCAGCAAAATCTGAAGCGGTCAAAAACTGATTATTTTTGAACAAAACATATTCTAAATATATTTTAAGATGTCTGTGAACAAGACAGTAATCAAGCAATATCCAAACATTTTAATAAACCAATTGTGTAACAAGATGAATGTATTTGATTAATAACTCGATTTAGTTAATATTGAAACATAGCCTATTAAGAGCTTTAAATTAGTCACAAGACTTATTAATCAAAGGTATCAACTGGATTTTTAAATTAATGTTATCAAGTACAAAAGTTAGTACAAAAACATTTCTATAAAAAAAAAAAAAAAAAAAACATGCATGTGCATGTCAAAACCTAGCCCAAGTGAAAAACATCATTCTATTAACAAACACTGCATGTGCAGTTGTAATGTATCTATTAGAATAGCAGTAGAGCTATGGCCAAAAGTGTTGCATCTCCCTATGTAATTAAATCATTTTGCTTTACAGAGTTGAATAAAGCCTGTAGAATAATACTATGTTAACATACTGAATTACATACTGCTTTGTGGTTTTCCAAAGCAGAAAAACTGTGACATTTAAAACTGATCTTTGCATGCTAGGTAAACGTGCTAACCTCTACACTATAGTGACGTAATTACCTCACACACAGAACTGACAGGCAGGCAGGAAAAATGAGCCAGCGTAGTGAGAGATACAGAGCAAGCAGCAACACACAAGCACAAGCATACACATTCAACAAAAAAAATAAATAACAGGTCCCTAGGTTCCATTTCAATTCGAAAATGACTGCCAATTATGCTTTTGGGATATACCCGCTTGTCAGGTATTCGCTGAGCATTTTATATCAAAGCTGCCGATAGGCCCCTCCGTGGAGTGATGTCCTCGGTCCCACCTCACCAAGGTAATAAATAGTCATTATGCGGAGACATCAGTCTGTTTTGCCTTTCACAGACGGGTATGTAATGTGAGTATAACTCTAAACTTTTTTTCCAGTTGTGATTGACTCTTTTAGAGGTCCTTCTATCGACTTTTTCTGGAGTTCCCTTGAAATTGTTTGCTGGAAGTAGGCTTGCCACTTCCCCGGAATCAGAAACTTGGCAACTAAAGGATGAGCTAACGCTACGCAACTGCGTTTCATTTAAACAGCCTAGTGATTGTAATTGGCTTACTAACCTCTGCAGGCTGTGTCACCCCTTTGCAAGCTATGCGCTGTACCGGCTGTGTGCTGCACATGGTCCAGACATCATCTTAGGTGCTCCACTCCACTGCAAGGTTCATGTTGCACGGGTTGTGTGACTGCACTGCAACTGTCTGCAGGCTACGCTACACCTAGATATCAGCACAGGACACAACGGGTTGGAGGCTTTGAAATGGGCTGTCCACTTCCTTAGCTGTCTTGCTTGTCAAATGGACAGTCCCTGCATCCTTAGGCAGCACAGTTATACAGGCTAAAATGTAAAACCATCTGGTTCATTTTGGCATTGCTACTCAATGTCAGCAATGTCAGCAACCGTCATTTTGACACAACCAAGCAATTTGACACTTGTTTTCTTTATACAGACACCCCCGCTATTCTGAGCACTTTTTAACAGGCTATCTGGAATAGTATTTTGTGCAGTTTTCTGTAAATACATAACAGTCCTATGTATGGAAAACAAACAGTACATACTGTATAAGATGCAGGTTTTCTATGTCATTATTGAGAGGGGCTATCGATACGATTAATGGCAGTTTTTTCTTTTATTTATTTAACACAAATACTAACCCAGCCAATTCTTGTTTTAAATCATTTATAAATTGTTTACCATTCCCTGCTTTAAAACTGTTCTCATTCTACCTAAAGGAATTGCAGAAAACTCTTGTACAGCATCTTAAAATAAAACAAAGTTTGTAACTTTTAATTTTAAAACTGCTTTTCATTTTAAGTAAATACATTGTAACAAAGTTGGGACACCTTCACTGTCACATTTAATAAAACAATAACAAACACACGGCTATGCCGCCACATTTATATCATAAATAATATCAATAATAATAATAACAATAATAATAATGCAAAACAAATATACTTTAAAGGAGCAGGGCTTTGCCCTGCCCCCTTCTCCTGTACAGGGTTCCTAGCCCTGTTACAGGTCTATTCAATATTCTGTCTAATTTATTAAAGCTGCCGGTAATTGCGGGCCTCGTATTTGAGTGGATATTTTAAGAACTCTGAAAAGCAGGCATTAATTTGATGCAGTTAGACAGTAGGCTATATAAAAGGCAAGGTGATGTGGGAGACTTGTCTGCAGCAAGAAGGAGACATCGTTTTCAAGGACAAAGAAACATTTAATAACATTTTGCAAAGAGCTCATTTTTTTAACCCTTCTGATCAAGTCAGTTTGTAAATTACAGTTTAAATCTTTTTTAGAGATTTAGCTGGCCAGTTAAATATTTAGCTAAATATTAAATCTTGTTAAGAGATTTAAGATTTTGTTAAATATTTAGCTAATGCGGTCCTACAAGTCTAGCAGCGGCCCCAGGCGACGCAAGCCAGGCAGCGGCCCCAGGCGAAGCAGAACCAGCAGCGACCCCAGGTGAAGCAGAGCCCTCAGCTCCTCTCCTCATGATTGTGGAGTAGGCATGCACTCTCTACTGGTGGAGGTGGAGGCAGAGGCAGCTCCTGCTCCTCTCCTTGTGCTTGGGGTGATAGTGGAGGCGGTGATGGGAGTGAAGGTGGTAAAGGCGGCAGGGGCTCCTCCCCTTCTGGCTGCAAAGGCGGTAGGGGCTCCCCCCCTTCTAGCTGCGAAGGCGACAGGAGCTCTTCCCCTTCTGACTACGAAGGCAGCAGGGGCTCCTCCCTATCTGGTTGCAGTGGGGGAACCAGCAGGCATGCTCTCTCTGCTGGTGGAGGTGGAAGCGGCACACAGTGCTCCCACGGTAGTGGATGTGGAATCAGCAGGTATTCTCCCTCTGCTGGTGGAGGTGGGAGTGACAAGTAGTCCTCCCATGGTGATGAAAGTGGAACCAGCAGGTATACTCCCTCTGCTGTCAGGTACCAGGGCTGTGGACGTTCGGCTTTCCCCCTCTTGGGTTGTGGATGCACCGACCCCCATCTTGGGCTGTGGACGTTCGGGTTCTTCCCACTCAGGTGCAGGACTTTCAGGCTTCTCCTACTCAGGAGCAGGAAGTCCATTCCGAGGTCATGGCACCTCCTTTGGCGTGGTTGAGTCAGCCCGGTAAGTGGACAGCTTGAAGAGAAGCCAGCTGGGGATGCGATGACAGTAACAGCCCTGGCAGTTGATAGAGATGTTGTCTGATCGCACCAGCACATGTATGTTCTGGAAAACCAGAAGTGCTGTAGGGTGAAATCTACTGCCCTGAGTTCTTGAATATTGATGTGAGCTGAGGCCGAAGGCCCTGTCTACACTCCCCAAGTCCCCATACCATTCCAGACTGCACCCCATCCATGGTTGGAAGTGTCTGTGATGATTACTTCTCTCCGGAAGATGGGGCCCATAGTTGTCCCCTGACGAAGGTTAGAGGGGATCCTCCACCAGCGTAGGGTTCTCCAGCAGGACTGGAATATCACCAGCCTGCGATGTCTGTCTCGATGCAGGTGAAGCGCAAACGAGTTGAACCATCAACCCCAGCATGCGCTGACACAGCACCATGCTTACTGTCTCTCTCAACCTGAATAGGGAGAGGCAAGACTCTATTGCAGTAACTCTCTGAGTTGTTAATGTGGCCTTCATAGACACCAAGTCTAGGTGGAGGCCCAGAAAATCAGATTGCTGGCTTGGAGTGAGGTGGCACTTTTGCAGGTTCATCCTGAGACTGAGCCCCTGGAGGTGGTCTGTGACAAACGACGTATGTGCCAGGGTTTCCTCCTGTGACTGAGCGCAGACGAGCCAGTCGTCTAGATAATTCATCAGTCGAACTCCCTGAACCCACAGGGGGGCCAGAATGGTATTCATGCACTTGGAAAAGGTGTGAGGAGCAAGGGACAGGCCGAAGGGGAGTACGTAGTACTTGTAAAACCTGCCCTGAAACGTGAAGCAAAGGTATTTCCAGTGCCCGGGCCTGATGAGTATGTGAAAGTATGCGTCCTTCAGGTCCACGGTGTGGCCTGGACGACATGGCAGTGTGTGAGCATCTTGAAATGTAACACCCGAAAGTGGTTGTTCAGAAGTCTAAGATTCAAGATAGGGCGGAACCCACAGTCCTTCTTGGGCACTAGGAAGTACTTCTAATAGAACCCCTCCCTGCAAGAAGAGGGATCTACTTCGCGCATGGCACGCTTCAAGAAAAGCACCAGGATTTCTGTGTTGAAAGCCGCATGTTGGAGAGGGTCCTTCACTGCAGTTACTATCATCCCCCTAAAGAGGGGTGGTTTTAACTGGAACTGAAGGCTGTAACCACAATTGAGCACACAATTGTCATTGGTGCTGGTTTGCGAGTATAGTAACTGGAAGACAGGGGTTGAAGGCTGCTGTGGCCCTTCAGAGATGCTGAGGCCGCATGTGGGGTGCATGTGGGGAGCAGTCATGGGACCCTTGTGTCGCTGGCGATTGCCGCCCCTCCTAGGGCGCCAGTTGTCCCTCTTTGCAGGCCGACCGCGCTGCGGGACAGGTGCGGCCGGGCGTGCCGTAGCAGCATGAGAGGGCCTGGGCGGAGGCTGTCGCCCCCACAGGGAGCAAGTCGTAGCAGGCAAGGCAGACTTCTGTGGAAGCAGCTGGGCATACTGCCTTGATGCCTCCCTTGTCTTCAGTGTCATCTGAAGCATCTCCTCCACTGCGGAGCCAAAAGTATGTCCAGGAGTGATAAGGGCATCCAGGAGAGAGAACTCTAGCCTGGGAAAGACAAAGTTGCCGTTGACGAGTTGACATTGCAGGTCCTTGGCCAGTCCAATGCCCGGTGCCTGTACAAGGGCTGAAATGGGGAGAAGGCTGCCAAGCTGGAACCCTCTGCTCCATGCATGGAAGAAAAAACCTGAGCTACAGCCACCGTGCTAGATGCTGACTTTGGGTTGGACCAGGAAAACTGAATCTCCCTGACAAAGTCGGGGAAAGGGGGCAGTTTCCTGTTCTGTACTGGCTTAACCGAGGAGAACCAGGAACCCAGGGGCTCCTTGTCTCTGGGCCATTTCACCCGTACACGTTGAGCCCGTCGTTCAACCAAAGCCTCAAACGCTGGCCCTGCAGATACGTCCGGTTCCTGTTGCAGCTCGTCCAGTGAGTTGCAAGAAGGTCCCTCCTTCACAAGCTCATCATCACCAGATGCCTGCAGAGAGGATGTCCTCTTCATAGCCTGAGATGGCCTCAGGCTCAAGCTCAGGCTCAGGCTCAGGCTCAACAGTTGGAATGGGTGACCAGGGAACCGGCGCAGCCATGGTGCCAGGGGCCGAGAACATACTCATCATGAGTGACTGTTGTCCCATCACCACCTCCATAAATCGACCAATCTGGTCCATGAGGTCCGAGATCCTGCTAGGCTGTTTGTCCCTTGGGGGCATGGGGCACGCACACTTCCGAGAGGGAGGTGAACGATCCTTAGGAAGGGTGCACTGAAGCTGCACCACGCTCCTGGTAGTTGAGCAAGAGCGTCTCCCAAGAGACGGGGAGGGTGTCCTGGATAGCTGCAGGCGGGCAGGAGAGGATTCTGTACCACCTGAAGGGGGAACAGACTCAGAATGAGATCCCCTGCTAGAAGGAGATCCCAGCCCACTGCCCTGTTGGCTCTAGCCTTTAGGGCCCGCCTCTGGAACTTCCCACAGACAGCGCAGAATGCTCTGTCAGACAGAGCCAAAGCAGCATGTTCTGGACCCAGGCATGAAACACAGAATTCATGCGGGTCCTTTTTTCGGCTACAAGAGCCACATTCATGGAAACCCGAAATATCACACAGCACTTGCCCAGGTTGCACAGTGGATACAAATACAAAGGGAACAGGAGCGGGTATGCGCACGGGATGCACCATAAGTGCATGGGCACAGAACAGATGTGTACTGATAAGTGCATGGGATGCTCAGATGCATGGGTGTATGGGCACCGATGTGCACAGAGGGCGCACAAGCCACAGGTGCACGGGTAGATGTACCGGCACGGATGTGTACTGGGGACGGGTGTGCATGGGCACGGGTGTGCACGAGGCACGGTGAATGGGAGTGCACGGGGTGCATAAGCACGGGTGTGCATGGGGTGTACAGGGCACGGGTGTGCATGGGGCATGGGAGTGCACGGGTGTGCACGGGTGCATGTGTGCAGGTGTCGCTGTGAGGGTGTGGTGAGATACACTTGGTTAATAATCCCTCAGAAAACCCAATTAAAATTTAGATCGTTCATTACAGTAAACAGGTGATTAGCCCCCTAAACGGTTCCTAGTCTCTACTCTTTGATTTGTCCAGCATGGTTAGACCTGCCAGAGGCTTACACCCCCACCAGCATAGCTGTCAGGGTCGTTGAGACATATAAGCCTCCCAACCACAACAAGGTGGCAGGACAGGGAGGATTTTTGTTTCACACATCATATTGTAGGCAAATCATTTAGGGAATTACTCTTTACAATGTGATCCCCATATGCTTTGTAGCAGAGAAGCCTGCTGTGGAAGGGGTGTGGGTAATTCACTGACCAGGAGACAGACAGGTGTATTTGGAAACACCACACAGGTGCCCAGTTTTATTTTAGACCGGTTCTTATTTCTCTCCGGCAGAGGGCACTGTTGACCGTGGGCTGCCTATCAACGATGATAGACAGCACCACGGAAATACCACAGCTGGTACACGAACAGCAAGTGCACTCGCAGGTGCTCAAAGAAATAATAATGAAAACAGAAAGCGAAAAGAACAAGGGAAAATAAAACAGTAATAAAACTACAAATAAAAGGTGCTGCACTCGGCAGCGTTATCCCGGTCGCCGCTACCCGCACGACCCGGATCACCGTCCTACTCTGTCGGCTATCTAGCCTGCTCTTTTACAATACACCGGGGTCTGCCCAAGTGTTCCCCGCTCTCTCTTTCTTGCTGTGAATTTCTTTTCTCCCGGCTGATTCCCGGTCCTGAATCAAAGCTTCCGCACTCTTGGTGCGTCTAAGTGGGCAGACCTGAGGAAACAACAGAGCGTTATTTTATAGGACCAACAATCACCCAAGACCCGCCTCCCAGCCATTCAGAGAGGGGGAAAGTCCACACACACCCTTTCCCACCTCCCCGTGTCACTGCCATGACTCACAGGCGGCTGTTGGGCGACTGCCGCCCTCTTCCTGCAGCCCGTGAACACGCCAGCAGAGTCAGCACAGATCTCTCCCTGCTACACCTGCTTTCGTAAAAAAGACCTACATGGTGTAGGACATATTCCCTGAATCTGATAATACATGAACTTGTATTAGAAATGTAACTGGGTTCATTAATGAAAATGTGTCTTGAGAAACAAGGCAGACTGCTGTGTCTTGAGAAGGGGGTCTCTGGTTTACAGACAGATTGAACTAATAATAATTAGAGGACCGGTGCCTGAACTGGATTAGGCTGAGCGATCAGTTTAATTATGTATAGATAATTCACACGTGCAACAACAATTGTTTTGACTGAAGGAAGACATAAACTAGCAATGTCCCAGTGAAAAAGAACATTAAAACATCAAAGGACTGGGAGTTTAAAGAGGTAAGATACACAAATGACCTCATGAAAGTAGCTACTCAGCAGAGAGAAAAAGACTATAAACCTCTAAGCGAAATTGAATATTTTGCGCTCCACATTGAATGCTAAACAAGGCACTGTCACTCTCCTAAGCAAAGCTGGAACTCCGGGACTCTGCCTAAAAACAGAATCAAGATGAGACTCTGCCTGAAAACAGATCCAAGATGAGGAAGCAAGCTACAAGCGAGTCACCTACCATAAGCAACGAGAATGAGAATCAGCTGCAGGACTGCTGTAAAACCTACAGACTTTATCAGACAAACCAGTCTGTGTCTGTTGCACACCTAAAACCACAGTAGCCAAAAGAAACAGTGCCCTGCTACCTGTGTAGCTAAAAGATTCAGTGAAGAGGACAGAATGGATGGGTGCTGTTGTGGATCCTATACTGACGACTGAAGATTTTGTTGCAGATGTTTGTTGATTCTATCGAGAATTGAAAGCTTTGTTGCTGAATTTGATCCAAAGTGTGATTGAGGACATTGATGCTGAGAGGAGAGCTTTTGTACTGGACACTTCAACAGATTGAGTTTCCAAGCCAGAAGACCAAAATTCTGAGCTTCAAGGAACCACTGAGTATAATTCCAGTTGCATTTTTCTTTCATGGAACTAAATTAATTAATTATAACACATTCACAAAGAAATTAACTGTTAATTATTTATTTTCCACACTTTGTGTATGAAATAGCTTTTAATAAAGCTTGATGAAGTAACTATAAGTAATCTGCCTGATATTGTTGTATGAAGAATTTATTTAAAAAATAAACTTGCCATATACTTAATCTATATACCACGAATAAGCTTAATGTGACAAGATTGTCTGCATTATCTCAGTTGAGACTGTGTGCTTGGATGTAGGCTTGTGTTTGTGTGTGAGCAAGCTATTACACCACAGCCTACTTGCTTGCTTGCTGGTGTGTGAGGAGACAGGCATGTCATATTTCAATTGCCTGCTAGCAATGAGAGTTTTTGGATTGTGTTTGTGCTAGATTTACTTTATGACTAAGTTTTATTAAACATTCCTTGTGTCTGCACGTGAATGTGTGCTCATAGT
Organism: Polyodon spathula; assembly: GCF_017654505.1. Lineage (NCBI taxonomy): Eukaryota > Metazoa > Chordata > Actinopteri > Acipenseriformes > Polyodontidae > Polyodon > Polyodon spathula. The sequence continues at coordinate 19,584,552 of NC_054555.1, forward strand.
AAACCCTCAATCTTTGTAACACGTCAATTTAAATAATGTTAGAAAGAGAACTAATCAACACATATACACATTAAATAAATTATTGAATTGTTCCTTGTGGCAAAGTCATGAGTTTATACAGGTGAGTGCAGTGCAGTGCAGGTACAAAAAACACAAACAATTACTTTCAGGTGCATGGGTGTTTATTAATACAGTAATGATAACAATGTCCAGAGCCCAAAGGCAAACACCTATAAATAATAAATACTGGAGTGATACAGCAGCATGTATCACTTGTAAATGTAATCCCTGGATTTGACCTGCAACCAAAAGTCCAGGTTTTATACACACCCTCACTAAACACAAATCAAATAAATACAAGACAGTGAGTGAATTTACGTGCTAGTGGTGATTACAGTACTCCATGAAATGCTGGGGTGAAAGTGATGTCAAGGTTAATGCTGGCTTGTACTCCAGCTCTAGATTGTGTTACTGATAGTCTAAAAAGACAAATAACAGTTACAGCCAACACTTTACAAACACTCATGGTTTTCAGCAATACCTTTACTCTTTTTAGGTTAACTCCAACCATTTACAAAGGAGCAGATTATTTTGCTATGCCCCTATGTTATACCCTCGCTCATAACCCTTTAGTTAATGAGCACATCCACTTCTCCAATCAGCGGATGCCACCATTTCACGTTCGGGTCATTGAGTTCGGGTACCATAGCTCAGTTCCTTTTCTAGCCAGCCAACTTCCACCTAACCACAAGAATAAAGTGTCATGTCTTTTTGTCCAGGGTATTCTGTTCCCTTTATCTAGTACCCTCTCAGGTCGGGAGGGAGATCTAACACCAAGCGTCATTCGATCTCTGTCACACTCCTACATTAACTGGTGACCCCGACGTGATAAGATTGCTTTAGCACAGTAAGTGATGGGTTAAATTCCAATTAAACTTGGAATTTAATTTGTAGTAGTTGATTTTGATTTTTCCCTTCCAATTGTGTATAATAAACAGGGTTGGAATTGAAAACCAGAGTGCATAAAGTAGTTGCTTTTCCCTTCTAACAGCATATAATAGTGTGGTTATAACAGGAAATCAGAGAGCAGTAAAGTAATCTTTCCGCAAACCACATTTATCAAATATTTATTGCTGTAGTGCTGTATGATTTATTGTGTATTTTAAATGATGTATAACCACAGGCTGTTGAATTTTGACTTAAACCAAGTTAGAAAGTATAGCCATGTCTATAGTTTCAGATTCAGACACTGATTCCATGGTGGAGATGCCTAGATTGGAAGTTGCTTCCAAACAAGAGCTGTATGAATATTTGCTAGCAGGGATTAAACAGGATATTCCGGGGGCTCCTGATCCAGGGGATCTTGTCATTCCTCCCACAGAGTTGAATCTCAGGAGGGCTCAGGAAAATATATTTCAGCAACTTGCTACTATAGTATGCCTGTTGATTAAAAGGTTGGTCTTGGCACAGAACAAAGGTCAGATTGTGCATGAGAGATTTCATGTTTTGAGGAGCAAAAATCAGGATTTGGTTGGAGAGCTTCAGGCTGTAACTGGAGAAAATCAGGCTTTGAGGTGACAGCATGCTAAGCTTTAAGATGAAGCAGCAGCTGAAATTCAAGATCTGAGAATTAGCCTGGATAGGTGTCAACTACGTAACGTAACTTAATGAAAAAATGTGTTGGAATAATGATGTGAAACAGCTGTACTAAAATACAGAATTGAAGAACTGGAACATGAGATAACAATGGTAACATGGGATAGAACTAATTCTGATGCTGAGGAGGCCAAGTGTGTAGCACTGCCCCCCCCCCCCCCCCCCCCGAATATCTAATATCCAATATCCAATATCCCGAAGATATCTGCAATACATGCACAGAGGAGCCTACATTATCAGTACTGTCTCCACGAGACCAGCACCCGAATACACCTGGCTTTCCGAATGCAAAAGACACACACAAAAATCAGTTCCTAAAATCAGGTCCAAAATGACATTCAGTGAACTGTTAAGCATGACTGTAAAAGTTCTCCAGTTTGACCCGACAAAAAAGGGTAATCATAATGAAGACTTAATCACTACAACTAGAGGTTTTATTAAAATCGGTTGGAATTGGACCAAAAGTCATTTTTTCTTAAACAAAGGTTACTGCATGCTGCTTTGGTAAAAATTTAGCAGAGGAAATACACAATACCTTTGAGAAATTATTTCCGGAGTTAATAAAGAAATGGTCCCTTTTTGCCATCCAGGTGTAGCTCTAACTAGGGCTTACATTATGAAATGCAGGGAAAAGGAAGATCTTCATGATTTTTACAATGATCTTAAGCGCACATACCAAGCAGGTTGTGTTCCAGACGAGGATCCCAATAAAATGATACAGTTTAGACAGTTGTATTTGAATAGCTTGCATCCAGGGATAGGAGAGTTAGCAAGTTTGGTTGTGAATTCTGTGTCCCCAATGGATGTGATAGTGGATAAGGCACTTGAAATCTGGTCCCGTAAAACAATGAGTTTCCATAGGAAAGACTCAGCAGCTGCAGATATGATTTATACAGTAGCGAGGAGCTGTCCCTGCAGATAGAGGGATCAGAACTGCCGGCCACTAAAACAAAAGAACAACAGTACCAGGTAAGGGAGGCGAGACCTCAGCAGTACTAGAATAATTACAGTAGCATTTCAGCCGGGCAGGAACCAAACTAACCAGCGATAGGATAATATCAAAGAACGCCGTAAGAATAAAAACAACGGGGGTAAGTTTAAAACCACTCCGTATCAAGAAGAGAACACCCAGGCTAAAGCAGAGATTAAAGAACTCAGGGAATTGATTAAGCAGATACAGGAAACTTTGAAGCAGCTGAGTACTTAGCAGACCCCAAGCGACACATGTGTCAGCCTTACCCAGAGACAGAACACACAGGCTACAGCACCAACAGCTACTTCACATGACTAGATGGGGAACAAATACAGTTTCCCCAGATTAATACAGTCAGGCAGAGAGCAGCCAGTGAAACAGAAAGTGAGGTGGAAAGCATGGAAATGCATACTGTGTCAGACATGGTTGGTGTTACAATACCGGGAATAAATTTGAGAGATATCATAATCAAAGGTCATCGACCATATTTTCTAGTTATGATGCAGGGAGCTGTAACTTGTGAGGCGCTATTAGATTTTCATGAGGATGCTACACTAATGACTAAAGAGATGTTTGCATTTGAATCAGGTAATAGGAGACTCAAATAGACAGATGAGACTGACATCCAGCAAGAAGGAGTTTCATATCTCTGCTAATGATTGTATCCATCTCCTGGGAATTAGATGGGTCTTTATTAAGTTTAGGAAACTCAGAGTTTCCATCCTGTGTATATTACAAGCACAGCTGCAGAAAATGTGTTGATTGGGGCTAATCTATTGATGAGACTCAAACCCCTGATTGATTGCAGCAGTAAAGTACTGTGGGCTGGTATAAAGAAACCAAGACTCTACAAGAAACTGGGTTAGGCAAGTGAAGTAGGATGTTTGAAAAAAACAGACAGGTAAAAAGAGAAGGGTCAGTGTTAAATGTTATATATGATGGTTCCCTACAGCCCTCATTTTCAATACAAGTGGAGTCAAAACAAACAGTAAGAGCCCACAGGGGCAATTAATGTCTCCAGTATCAATAGCTGACAGGACAGAAGGCAGTCGTGGGGCCGACAGCTTGGTGCAAATGCATGTCCATCTTGACCTCAGAGCCGACAGGATGTGTGTGTGTGTGTGTGTGTGTGTGTGTGTGTGTGTGTGTGTGTGTGTGTGTGTGTGTGTGTGTGTGTGTGTGAAAGTAGAAATCACTGAAGTGGCTTTTGTCAGTGAGTATCTGTTTGATCAGATTCAAAAGAGTAACCCACAACTGGTACAGGTAAACAAAAGAGAGATGTTAAACAACATCCCCTACAGTAAGCACCCCGTTCTCAGCACAGGTATTAGTGCTGTCAGTGTTGGGATTGGAAATAGGATGTTTACACATTATGTACATGTGGTCAGAGGCTTGCTGTTAAACCTTGTGGTCGGAGCCGACTATCTTTTGGGAATAGGGGCGCAGATTGACTTTAGACCAGGCATACTACATGCAAGGGTTAGAGATAAACATGACACAGTCACGGGTAAGTCATTTTATGATTTTGAATTGGCCATTCCCATTGTGGGACCTTTGTCCTGAATACTTGGAAAGGGGGGACGAAAAGATTAGTTATACTAAACCGCATCAATGGATTCAAGTACAGTATATTAGTGAGAATGAGTCAAAGTCAGGTCTTGTTCTCTCCTCCATAGCACAGGGTGCTGTGATGGCTCTCATATCCATACAGCAACCAACACAAGAAATTGTACAGCCCTTGCAAGTGCATTTAGTGTACAGTTTGGGACATGCCGTCCCAATATACATGGATACAAGGGCATGAGAAGTTGCCTCTTTACTTAATTTGCTAGTGGTGGAATCCTTCAATCCATGGTTCTGGCAGGGTGATAAGCATGTGCAGTTAGTCACACCACCTGTGGTGGCATATCAAGATAGCAGACCTAATCTCTATCTGGTGCCTAACTTAGAAATGTGCAGCACTATTCAGGACATTCATTGGCTCTGTTTTAGCAAACCCTTTATTAGATATGGCTCAGATATTGTGTGGTTTGAGGAGTATATAGAGCAGATCCTTCAAAAGGAGCGCCACAGAGTGGAAATTGCCATCACTCCAACTGACCTTCAAGTCTCGGACTGGGACCCAGAGGCAACTTGATTATGCGTAGGACAGAGTTTGGAGTTAGATTCACTCTGAGCATATTGTCTGGGTTAGTGACTGTCTTGGTTGAAGGAGTGGTGGTTAATTTTAGAAAAATACCTGGTGGTAAGGAGAGCCATGGATGTGATATTTCTGGTTTTGCCTCTTGTGGATGTTAACTGGAGGTCTAAGACAATTCATTACTGAAAAAGGAATTGTCAGACAGTAATGAACAGGAAGTGAGTATTTGTCATGCAATTGCAGCAGGTCAGAGTGAAAATGTTGAGGAAACAGTGTAACGCACAATTATCTGTAGCAAGCATAAAAGCAGATATATACCAATGTGTGCTATCTCTCTATCTTTCATCTATCTTTCTATACTGCATATATACATAACCTTAGTGTGATATATACATACTGTTAGGGTTAAGATATGTATCCATATATCTATATAACAAATGCTAAGAAATTCATCAAGTTTCATTAAAAAGGATTAATGTGATTTGAATGTGTTATACGAGTGTGAGGTTTATGTTGTCGTTCTTGAACTTCAGAAATAAGTTCCCAAACAAAAGGAGAAATGATGTAGGACATATTCTCTGAATATGATAATACACGAACGTGTAACTGGAGTCATTAATGAAACTTTGTGTCTTGAGAAACAGGGCAAACTGTTGTGTCTTGAGAAGGGGGCCTATGGTTTACAGTTAGACTGAACTATGTGACCTACTGATTAGAGGACCGGTGCCTGAGCTGGATTAGGCTGAGCGGACAGAAGAATTATGCATAGATAATTCACACGTGCAATAACAATCGTATTGACGCAAGGAAGACATAAACTAGCAATGTTCCAGTGAAAAGGAACATTAAAACTTGACTGGGAGTTTAAAGAGGTAAGATACACAACCAAGTAGCTACTCAGCAAATTGAAAACAAATTTTGTGCTCCACATTGAATCAAGATGTTTGGGGGGGGGGGGGGGGGGGGGGGAAAATTGTAAAACAACGTGGAGGTGTACCAACTACAGACCCATGACGGAACTGCAATCAGTCAAATGACCCATAAGGGCTGAAAATGGTGCCTGAAAACAGACCCATGACGAGGAAGCTGCAATCAAGTCAATGACCACAAGCATATAAACTGAGGCCCGGCTTCAGGACTGCCGTAAAACTTACAGCGACTGTTTTCAGACAAACCAGTCTGGATCTGTTGTACACCTAAAACCACAGTATCCAAAAGAAACTGTGCCCTGTTACCTGTGTAGCTAAAAGATTCAGCAAAAAAGACGGGCGTTGTTGTGGATCCTATACCAAGGACTGAAGACTTTGTTGCAGATGTTTGTTGATTCTATTGAGAATTGAAAGCTTTGGCTTCAGTGTTAACACAGTGTATTCATCCTTGCCAGGGGGCTCGGAGCTGGCTTGCGATCTGCCAAACTATCAGAACATTTTTACATTGAAACTGCCTAGTCACAAGAACTCCATTTTTTGAGTATTTTTCTCCTTAATGTTTGTCCTGTGTTGTTCTTCAGTTTGATTTAGTTAGTGTGCAGAGAAGTAACAACTCAAATGGTGTCACAGGAAGTGAGTTAATGTATGCTAAGATGGTCAAGACAAATATAAAAAGAAAGTGATTAATCTGTGTTCAAATTTTATGGATCAGGAGGGCTGAAGATTAGCAGCTGACCTCCATTCCTGCTGTCAAGCCAGGTACATATTTTCACAGGTGACCCTGAGCAACGGATGTTACCAAGCGACTGATCCCTGGAGGCAGTAGTGGAGATATTGAGGCAAACTATCCATGGAGCTTAATCCTCTCCATTCCTTCTGGAACATAAGGCCACCTTCTCCGCCTCTCCCCACCTCATATTCAAGTCTTTCAGAGCTGCCTCAACAGTCCTCCTCTAGGTGTTTGGTCTGCCTCGCTTGCGTTTTCTGTGGGGTTCATTGCATTTCAATTTTGGTGTTGTTGCCGTGCATCATTCCAAGCACATGGCCCAGCCATCTTAGTCTTCTCTACCATATCTCTGTGTTAATGTCACTTGATTTTGTCTTAATGTAGGAATCCTTGTTTGATATTTAATTCTGCCAGAAAACTTGACATCTGTTTCGTAAACATTTTTTGTGGAAATCATCCAGTTTGTCACTGTCTTCTCTGGCTACATGTTAACATTCTGAACTATACAGTAGAACAGATTTCACATTGCTGTTGTAGAGTTTAATCTTTAACTTCAGACTGAACATCTTTGACTTCCATATAGGCCACAGTTTTTGAAACGCTAGCTGTGCTTTGTTAAGCCTTGATTTGATGTTTTTTTTCTGTCCCTGCTGACAAGGCTGCCAAAGTAGGTAAAAGCTGTTGTTTCTTTGATATTTTCTCCACATATGTTTATGGGAGCTGGTGTTACATTGATAGACATAATTTCTGTCAGTACCTATATAGAGTCCAGCTTGCTTTGGGTAGTTACATAACGTCTTAGTTTTCTCCTGGATATGGCTATGTTTTGATAACAGTAGTGCTGTCTCATCTGCAAAGTCCAAGTCTTCCAAAAATGACATGAGTTCATTTTATACCTTCGGGTTAGCAGCTGTTACATTTCTCATAGCCCAATCAATTACAATGAGGAATAGAATGGGTGACAAAATACAGCCTTGATGGGCTCCAGTATTGACTAGGAACCATTCTGAGATGTCATTATCTAGAATAACTGATTCAAAGTGGTTGTCAAATTGGCTAATTAGCATCACTATCTTTGGTGGACTTCTATATACACCTAGTATTCTCCATAGGCTTTTGATGAATACTATGGAATGCTTTTCTAAATTCAATGAAATTGACATATAGTGGTGCATTCCATTCAGGCATTGTTCTATGACGTTTCTTATGACAAAAAACTGGTCAATGTATCCTTTGCCTTTATATAATCCAGCTTGCTCTTGACGAAGCTTTGAATCAATTGCTTTGTTGATTCGGTTTAGAAGCAATCTGCAGAAAACTTTTCTTGGGAACAGACAGGAGTGGAATATCTTTCCAATTGTCACATTTTCCCAGGTCACCTTTTTTGGTAGTCTAACAATAGACCTTTTGTCCAATCTTTGGGAAGGCTGTTTTTTCCCAGATATTGGTAAAAAGATCTGCCAGTACTTGTGTAGCCGTGTCAATATCAGTTTTAAGCATCTGTTTGTGAATAATGTCGATACCTGAGGCTTTGCAGCACTTCATGACTGATTGCTTGCTTAACTTCTTTAGCTATTGGTGGCCTTGTGTTTTGATCAAGCATCAAGTGTTTATATTGAGTTATTTATTATTTTTCACATTGATTTGATTTACAAACACCTTACAAAAAAAGTTTGATGTGCCCATGCGTTCTTGCTGTCACGTAACATTTTGCCTAAAATAATAAACACATTTCAGAAGATAAAGATGTAATATAAATAATTTCTGATGTGGCTTTCATTTCCGATGTGGATTTTATTTCTGTCGTGGCTTTCATTTCCAGTGTGGCTTTGAGTTTGTGTGTGCTGTGATTTTTGTTTGTTTTGTGGCTTGAGTTTGTGTGTGCTGTAATTTTTGTTTGCGTTTTGCACTTTAGGGCCACCGTATGTTTTATAGTAATAAAGATTGCAACATTACGGTCTCATTTTCACTGAAACTTTTGTGTTTTAATGGGTAAAGGCTTTAATACTAACCGGATCGCTTTGTTGCCAGCTTCCGATATCCCATTAAGTAAACATTTCACAGTTACTGTAACTACGGCTACATTAAAAAAATAGTGGTACAACATATATATATTTTAATCATTTTACAATAGCAGCTAGGGACATTAGACTACCGAAATTTCAGATTGTTAAAAAAACAGAACAAAGTAATGTATTGCATGGGCTTTGCAAAAAGAGCCAGGTGTAATAATGCAGTTTAACTCTTTATTTTAGAGCGTCCATCTGAATACATCTCACCAGATTTGATACATACTTACAACCTCGAGTTAAATTTAATACATTTCACCTGCTTTCCACAAAGAATGACACTTTGTATCAAATACAAACCAATGAACATAAACTGCTAAATAAGCACCACAATTCTGTGAATGTCAAAAGTTGGAATATGTTGCAAAGTTTTAAATAACATGTTTACCCAGTGTGAGAGGTGACGCCTGTGGGTGATGAAGACAACATACACAAACTGGAAATGGGAAGAAATGCGGGTTTAAGCAGCGTTTCTTGATTCTTGGTCTGTGACTACTTAAACAAGGGGTATTGACAGGGAAGGGTCAAAATAAAAATAAACACAAAGTTGTCTTCTTTCTTTATCTTCTATACCATGGCTATCGAAGTCCTTCTAGTTGCGAGCCATCCCATCTTTGCGAAGGAAGCCAGGTGCAGGTAGCCTCCTTATCGAAAAGTTCTCAGATCACTCGGCAGGTTCCAGAACAGTCCTGAAGTGGCTCCAGCTTCCATATCTGTTAGTTCGGTGGCGTAGCCACGGGTGGGCCCGGGTGGGCCACGGCCCACCCAGTTTGCACGCAGGTCCACCTAAATCTATGTCTATGTGAATGCCAAATTTAAGTACATTTATAAAAGATAAAAATAATAAACGATATTTGTGTGCCCCAAAGGTGGGTGTTTAAGTTTAGGTCAAATAGCTTTTTTTTTTTTTTTTTTTTAAATGTGCAGGCTTTAGCACACTGAACAAAAATATAAATGTGACATGCAACAATTTCAAAGATTTTACTGAGTTACAGTTCATATAAGGAAACCAATCAATTGAAATAAATTCATTAGGCACTAATTTATGGATTTCAGATTTATGGAATACAGATATGCATCTGCTGGTCACAGATACCTTAAAAAAAGGTAGGGGCGTGGATCAGAAAACCAGTCAGTATCTGGTGTGACCAGTATTTGCCTCACGCAGCGCGACACATCTCCTTCGCATAGAGTTGATCAGGCTGCTGATTGTCACCTGTGGAATGTTGTCCGACTACTCTTCCATGGCTGTGCGAAGTTGCTGGATATTGGTGGGAACTGGAACACGCTGTCGTACACGTCGATCCAGAGCATCCCAAACATGCTCAACGGGTGACATGTCTGGTGAGTATGGAGGCCATGGAAGAAATGGGACATTTTCATATTCCAGGAATTGTGTACAGATCCTTGCAACATGGGGCCATGCATTATCATGCTGAAACATGAGGTGATGGCGGCAGATGAATGGCACGACAATGGGCCTCAGGATCTCGTCACAGTATCTCTGTGCATTCAAATTGCCATTGATAAAATGCAACTGTGTTCATTGTCCGTAGCTTATGCCTGTCCATACCATAACCCCACCACCACCATGGGGCACTCTGTTCAAAATGTTGACATTAGCAAACCGCTCCCCCACACGACGCCATACATGCTGTCTGCCATCTGCCCATCCGTGAAGAGTACATTTCTCCAGCGTGCCAGTGGCCATTGAAGGTGAGCATTTGCCCACTGAAGTCAGTTACGACACCAGACTGCAGTCAGGTCAGAGTGCAATGTGTTTGTTCTGTAGGTTGTATGCAGTGTGCTTTGCATCTGTAGTGTATACGTGCAACTACTCTTTTAAACTGCAATTTTTTTTTAGCTTTGCTTCACTCGGCACCATACATTCTCAGTCTTGGCTACTTTCCTCTGCTCAAACTATTTCTTGTAATGTCAGACCTTAGGTACTTGCCCGTCCACTTGAAGCTGGGGCCCACCCAAATTTTCATTCCTAGCTATGCCACTGTGTTATTGTTTAATCAAAACAGATTAGTGTTTCCTAATAGAATACAAATTATACAGACTCTTGGCCTCTCTCCTCTATCCTGCCCTCCCCAGCACGAACTCCCTACTCGACCACACATCCCCCTTATATACAACCAAACCCCATCCATGGATTCAGTCCTGCATCTATCCCTACGGAGCAGTTGCAGTTAATAAAACAACGATTCATCACCTTGGTCTTTGAAGCACATGTGCGGTTTTACCTCTCCCAAGATGGCCGCCCAACCAGACAGTAGACTTAAAGTCCACACCATCTTGAAGAGGGCGGAGTTTGCACACATCACAAGGTCGAGAGGCTACACTTCACCCCTGAACAAGGGAGAATACATTACCCTGCTACACCCAGCTAATCGCGAATAGAATCAAAGGGGCTATCATCTCGTTTTCATCTAGGCACATTTGTCAACCCCAATCTGTAAGTGTAATGTGTTTTGCCAAGTAATACGTAACATCTGCGTACTTATAAAATGTTTTAGAAAAATGTATCCACTGACTTTCATTAGGGCTGTCAATCGATTAAAATTTGATAGGTTAATTTATAGGCATTAGCTGATTAATCGATAAATTAATTTATGCACATTTTTGTAAAGGTAACGATATTATAGTGGCTATCCTGCTTAATAATACTAAAAAATCAATAAATCTTTTTTTTTTTTTTAAATAAGCCAATGGGAATTTGGTCTTTAAAAAATAATTTTTATTATTATTTTTTTCTTTTCGTAAATGGAATACATTTTCACAGAACATCGATTGTTTACATAGCTACGTACTTGGTTTCCTTCTTGTACTTCTGAATCTAGCACAACTTGAGGCATCGAAGAGATTAAGCTATTAGGAATCTTATTACAGGTACCCGAGAATAATGTAGCTATTGAAAAGTGATTAACATGCTGTCGTAGTCAGAAATCAGAGAAAGTAATTCTGCATAATTATCTCTATTTGAAGAATTGGTGCCTTCATCAGTTCAGGTATTTCTGGTGCATACTGTACCTTCATTTTTTCTGAGAAAGTTCTTGAAAATTGATTCGTAACCAAATCGACAACAATGTCTCTGTTGGCTTATGACATTTTTGTTTTGATATTATTTCAAAGTTCTCAATAACTGTCTCTATAATTAGCAATATCGCATGGAGTTTAGCTGTGCTTACACCAAACCATCTTTATGCCCTGATCTACTCACTAATGATTGGATAGCTATAAAACCAGGGCAGATTTTTGACTCCCATTGCTTAAACTCCCAGTTATGCCCAGCCTCTGCTCACTCATGATTGGACACCTGTATAACAAGGGGAAGATCTTTCATTCTCCCCTTGGTTAAACCTACCAAAGATTTGTGTCCTGATCTGTGATCTGTTTATGTCCTGTCTCAACTCACTTATGATAGGACTGCTGCTGAGAAAATGCAGATCTTCTATTGATTGATTTTATTTTATATTCAAAAATATAACTGCACGATTACATAAAAAAAAAAGAAAAAAAATCTGTGATCAACTCTTTAGTTGATTAATTGGCCCGATTAATCTATTAATCAGTGCAGCCCTACTTTTCATGAATACCATGCGGTGTTTTGTCAATATTGTTCTTATTCTTAAAATAAATTATACCAAATGTGCAACACAAGTATTTTTAAAGCACAGCATTGGTTTACCACAAACCTGAAAAAAAGTAATGTATTGCATTGATTTTCATGTATAACCAGAATGTATTTTCTGCCGATGCACTGTGAAAAAGACAATAATGAGTTTATAGAGCAGCTATGGAAACCCGAAAATGCACAGCACAGCCCTACACAAGCCTAAATCTGAAAACACACAGCACAGCCCTACACATGAGCCTAAATCTGAAAACACACAGCACAGCCCTAATCATGAGCCTAAACCTGAAAACACACAGCACAGCTCTAATCATGAGTCTAAATCTTTAAACACACAGCACAGCACAGCGATACACATGAGCCTTAATCTGAAAACACACAGCACAGCCCTAATCATGAGTCTAAACCTGAAAACACACAGCACAGCCCTACACAAGCCTAAATCTGAAAACACACAGCATAGCCCTACACATGAGCCTAAATCTGAAAACACACAGCACAGCCCTAATCATGAGCCCAAACCTGAAAACACACAGCACAGCCCTACACGAGCCTAAATCTGAAAACACACAGCACAGCTCTAATCATGAGCCTAAACCTGAAAACACACAGCACAGCCCTAATCATGAGCCCAAACCTGAAAACACACAGCACAGCTCTACACGAGCCTAAATCTGAAAACACACAGCACAGCACAGCTCTACACATGAGCCTAAATCTGAAAACACACAGCACAGCCCTACACATGAGCCTAAATCTGAAAACACACAGCACAGCCCTACACATGAGCCTAAATCTGAAAACACACAGCACAGCCCTACACATGAGCCTAAACCTGAAAACACACAGCACAGCCCTGCAAATGAGCCTAAACCTGAAAACACACAGCACAGCCCTGCAAATGAGCCTAAATTAGTTTTCTCTGTCTTTGGCAGTCTCATTCAGGAAAGAACTCCATGGGAGATGAAAGGCCAGTGCTGCTATTCTGTTTGTATTCTAGCATGACTGCAAGTTTCCCCATGTTTTATTATTTCTTGAAATTCAGAAATCCCCTTTGCTTTAACTTGTTAGTAACTAATTTAAAGACCTTGACAGTTTGGTTTTTTTTTTTGGTCATTTTTTAAAATTAGTAGCTGTTTGTTCTCATGTTTCAATGATCCTGTGAGGACGTATGTGCATTGTAGTGCATATGCAATTTCCCTACAGGGGTAATTCATCATAAAGTTAAAAAAACGATGTGAAGCTTTTTCATTTCTTTTGCATGACTACACTGTTAAAAGCATGATTGTGTGGTGTGCAGGGTGAATCACACAGTGAGGGGAGCGCAGGATTGCAACCTGGCTGTGGAAAGATCTTAATTAAAAAAAATTAACTTTTTCACAACAGGACTTAACCTGAGTGAAATTACACACTCAGAACACAGAACACAACAAATATTAAATGCACCTGTTTAGTAGTTTTAAAATAGTTTGTACTTCACTGTAAAACCACCTTATCTGAACATATACATTGTTGGGACTGTTATCACCCCTTGTATCTCACTCGTGTTCATTTTCATAGAGTATTGTACAATACACAAAAGAACACTACATGAACCCACTGTTTTGTCAGGAGGGGGGTAATTGGCCCCATATTTGTAAAGTGACATGTATTGTTTTGCCACATGTGGGCACTTGTCATCTGAGAAAAGAAGTAGATAAATTGGTAAAAGAAGCCAAAGGGGATGGGGGTGGGATGGAGGCTGTCAATGGTCTGGGAACACTCCCTCCCTCGCTTCACGCTGGGTACAAAACAATGCAAACACAGACAGTGAATTAAAAGGATGGGAAGTGGACATCTGTTACACTTGACTGTGATTGCTGTTAAAATGCAATCTGTCCTCTCTCTCCTCTATAAAGCATGGCCTGGCGTTCAAACACACACAACAATAATTCTTAAAACCCTCACACCCTTGCATACAGTTCTGGGGAGATTGGCTGTGTGTTTCAATACATTTTTGTTTGGTTCATCTATACTGAACATCCATGTAATTAAATATAGACAATACATACATTTTACATAGATATATTCCAAATATTCCATGTTTATTTGTACAGCTCAAATACATTTCCTTTGCATAGTAATACATACAAATACATACATTTTAAATACAATACCATTGTCTAATTTTCATAATATGAATAATACATTTAAAATGTAATATATACAATAGTAGACCCTGATATTGATGTGACACAGCTCTCTAAAATATCTTTGTATAAGATAGTTCATATCAGATGGCTGTATCATATAGCTTGTGTCAGCTGTCAATGATGTCACAAAAAAAAGTTAATCAGATCTTTTTTTTGCATATAAAACCGATAGTTTAGAGTACTGTGAAAGATACAAGTTGATTTTCACCCACTCAGGTTCAGAGGGGACAGTTAGCCCCCCATGGCAAAGTTGCCATGACCTCATGTGGAGTGGATATCAATTTGTATTGCAATGAAGCTCATACAAGTCTATATACATTCCATATTATAATCCCCTAAAGTGTGTATTGAAATACTTAGCCCTAATAATTTAGCTAACTAATAATACTCAGGGGCATTGCCACTGGTCACTGCATCACTGTGCTAAAGATATTTAGTATGACAAAAGATATGCAGGTGCATTGGTCATTGCACTTGTATGGGCAGGGAAGGCACAAAGGGCCAAGCTGATTCACCTCACTATTCCAGAATAAGACAGTAAGCCAGACAGGGACCAGCCAAGTTGTACTTCTTCAGGCCTCTTTAGCATCTAGCTGGGTGGATGCAATTGACCAGAGAGGGCGCAGTGGGTTCTCCTTCATCTGGGTCAAGTAGGTGGGCTGGAATAAATAAAGCACATTTTTAATAAAAGCTTTGAGTTCCCTACCTGGTAAAGGCACTGCCACATGGTGCACAGGGTGAGTCATACAGTCAGGAGACTAAAGGTTTGTTAGGTGCCCGGTGGGCTCAAGCTGACAACCACCTGCAGGACTGGCCTTTGTCCTCAAGGGGCCGCTAACTCACAGACATCGAGCTCCTGGGTGTACAGAGTCAACTGGCTTGGTCTTGGCATTGGAGAATATTATTATTTTTGATATAGAATAACTTGTTATTTAAAGTTGTTTGGTGAAAATCACAAAATGACTAAATGTAATGGAAAGTTAGAAATCACTGAGTACTCGAAGTCTTATTTAAAAATAGAACCAGACATCTCTTGAACAATCTGAGCCAGACTCCCATAATTAATAGCAGAAGAACCAGTAACAAAAAGAATTTGTTTTGAATTCTTCACTGAGTCATTGGGAAGTGTGTTAATGCACAGGCTTTCTGAAGTATCACATGAAACAGCATTCTGTGTTGTATGTTGCGTGTTGTGTGTTAATGTTGGTGTATAGTCATTGGTACACGGGATATAAAGAGTTTGTGGAACACAAGTTGTTTAAAATGTATATTTGTATTTAGGCACGAGGATTGCACAGCACTTCACGTTAGGTAAAATGTAATAATATGTGAGCACAGGGAATTGCACTAAGTAAATTCACGTGCAGTTGTACCGAGACTCCAACTGAATGATTGATCAGCAGTCAAGTCTTGGTACAGCTGCATAAAAGCAGCATATTTTCTCTCACTCAGGGTTGTGTGTTTGGTGATTGGAGACCGAGGTAACAATAGTAAGAATAGTCAAAATACCAGCTCACCGTGTTTTGTCTGAGTAGTCCGTTTTGTTTGCCTCTTTATTTTGGCGAAAGTGCCGTGTCCTGTGTGTTTTGTCTTTACAACCTTTTATTTTCTTTCTGTTTCATTATTAAACGCTGAGCAAAACCAATCATTCAGTTTCACCAAACTCCACCTCTCTGTTGTTTATTTGTTGGTTCCTGGTTCTGGTTTAATGTCACCCACTACTGCCGTCTTTGTGACAATGCCGTTCCTGCCAAGTCTATAACATGTTTATTTCAATAATAATCATTATTTTGTTTCAATAAATTATCATCTGTGTTTATGTACAGTATAGCAGATACCTTTTTTTTTTTTTTTTTTACATCAAAGCAAAGTTTTAATACAGCTTGTTACAGAATAGTGTTTTACTGGAATAATGGGATTGCATGGCAAGCAAGTCCCTTTTCTATTTTAGTTACTTTTGTTTTCATTAGCGAACAATACCTAACCCCAATGTACACCCACAGTTTCCATTGCTTTCCAGAAGATTTCTATTGGTGAACTTGCAAGAGCAGTATAATATATTTAATATATAACAGAGTGGAGAGAGGGAGAGATAGAGCGTGGGCCAGAGAAAGGTACATATGGAGGAGGGGCAGAGGTAATAAATCAGTGGGGTGCATGAAGGTAGGCTAGCTGTGCAGTTTTATCAGTCCCTCGCAGCCCCTTCAGTTTGTGCTGATCTGGGGGTGGGGGTATAGAAGACCTCATTGGGACACTGCAGCTATTAGGCAGGTGATGAGCAATTCATTATTATTTTTTATTTGGTCCCTGGAGGACTGGAGGGCTTATCAAATCGCCATAACACGTTAAGCTGGTAAAGAGAGAATATAAAGAGGCTTGAGAGCAGAGGCTGTGGCACCCTGATCAAGCCTATCCTATTAAGATAACCTTCATATAAGGCTTTAGAGACGCTTTATCAATGATTGAGGGGCCCCGGCGGAGAGCAGCGTGATAATCTCTTTATCACAGGACAGAGAAGACCAGAGCAGCCCTTCACAGATCACACTATCGGTCTTGCTTCTGAAAATGTTCTGCACATTTTACATAAAAACATTGCCTTAGCTGCGTGTTGAAGAAAGGGGTATTGCACTGCCTTCTAAACATCTGGAGACCTGGCCTGCAGGCGGTGGTGTAGACAAATGCCAGGGCTCAGCTGCAGTCTATTGGTGGAAATTAAACATATTGCAATATATTGGAAAATTATGTTGATATCTTTCAGTGTACTGGAAAATATATGTAGCGTTACATTATATAAAAAAATAAATTCAGGAATATATTTACAGCATAGATATTTTCCCAAATGCAATTTCAGTTTTGTAAAAATATATACTAGAAAACATAACTGTAAAATCTATTGACAAACAATATATGTTTTATACACTTTACAAGAATTATATATATATGCTTATATATATATATATATATATATATAATATTATATTATATATATATATATATAGATATATATATATTATATATATATATATACATTAATATTCTTTTTACTATATTATATTGATATAATGTATTTCCAATATATGTTAATATTAAAAGTGTTATATCCTAACACTTCAATCATCTGTACAATTCAAAAGATATTTTAATACAGCAGAATGTACATTTTTATATATTTAATTTCCATTTGATAACAGAGCTCCCTCTTTATTTTGCTATCTGACTTACACATCAAACAACAGTTAATTAGTGAAAGACCCTTTTATATTCTTTTCATATATATTTATTTCATACAGAGGATATAAGACATATTGTGTACAGTCATGTCTGGGACTGTGTCTGCTGGATAAGCAGAGTGAGAGGGCTCTGGTTTTTTGGGAAGTCACATATTTGTACGTATGCATGTATGCATGTATTATAAGGCAGGAACCCTAATAGTCTAAATGCAAACATGCATTAACTCAAACCTGTACTTTAAAGGGGTGGAACACATTTCAGCCATAGTCTCACTTACAAATCATTCATGTTCTGTGCTATTCAGGAACTATTATTAAACATATACAAGTGTTGTTTATTTTATATGTTAGAATTGTGTTGTATATTGCTTACGCTATGCACATGACATCGATACAAAATATGTATTGGATTTTTTACAAATCCTTTACAGGGATTGATAGATTTTTCACCCATGATTTACAATTGAAATTGACAGTGCTGAAAGAAAGAAAGAAAGAAAGAAAGAAAGAAAGAAAGAAAGAAAGAAAGAAAGAAAGAAAGATGTATGTGATAGTGATTTTCTGGTGTCCCGGGAGAATATTCAGAGTCTTGTTTAACTGGGGCAGGCCTCCCTCTGTCACCAGCAGTTTTAATTTCAAATTAGTATGTTTCCAACCAAAGCAAAAGCATAGAGAGAAAAAGAGATAGAGCAAGAGAAATAATCGTGTGCTAATAAATCATGCGGTCATCACAGCGCTGACTTATTCTAGGAACAGAAGGGGTGTTTATCTTGCTGTTTCAGTTGTGCGTGGAGGCCACAGATACCCGCCTGCTCAGTCAGGGTGCTTTTCAAATTCATTTGCTGATTAGAATTTCTAAGAATGGCTTGATTAAGAAAAAGAAATCTATTGTTCAAAGTAGTGTATTATAAATCTGCATGTTTCCTTACTTTGCCTTTCCCTGTAATGAGCGTAAATAAAACATTTATATTTCCTTAAATATTGTGTTTTTTAAAGTAAAAAAAATGTACATGTTTAAATATCCTCTTTGATTTTTAGTTACATATTTACAAACTATAGCACTTTATGTGGTACAAAAAGATGCCCTGCTAAGAAATTTTTTTTTTACATGTATGCAAACGAGTGGTATGCAGTGTGCAGGTGTAGTGATGATGCAGTGCTCAATAACAAACATACACACAAGACAGTTCACAATTATCAGCTCTTTATTTTTCAGCTGGGTTGCGTGTCAATAACACTTTAAATAATAAGCACAGGCTCTACACACCATTGTGTATTGCACCGTGCAAAGGAGGGTTACAGTCCCAAAATAATAAGACAAACAGAGATAACAGTAGGTCAGTGTAGTACGGGGTTTGGTGCTTGTAAAGTATTCAAGCCAGACTTGTTTAATAAGTGAAATCTTGGTTTTTTTATTACACCAGCCATACCCCAGGCTCCGTTCTCCAGATAAAACCTTTTTCATCTCCACTCCCGCCTTCCGCCCTTTGACCTCTCTAGCATACGTTGCTTAAAGCCTTAACACCCACAATACTCTACAGTGCTGGTGTGCAGCAACAGCTCCCAGTTCGTGCTAGCCGTCTAGCAAAACAAACAATGCCAATTAGTTGACAAACAAAACACGAAACACTCAAGGCACTATTAATTCTCCTTTGCTTATGGTCCTTATAGTTTAACCATCAAAACCAGCGAACAGATCACCGGGGCCACTTCGCCTAAATACCCTCCACCATGCCCTCTTTCAGTGGCGCGGCCAATCACGTCTCCTCCAATCCGTGACTGACACATTGCCTACCACATTAAGGTTCTGACTTCTGGTATCATGGCCCCGCCCCCTTCCGGAATGTCTGGCTTCCAACTGACCCAAGAATAAACTGCCAAACCATTCTGAGGCACTCTGTTCCAGTTATACACTGCCTTTACAGGTCGTTAGGGATATTGTTGACAAGGATTCATTTGTTCTCTGTCACAATGTAATATAGATACATAATATCGGTAGTGTTTCCCTTTTGAATTGGGTTTTGTGCTGTGAATAAAGTTCTTTGCCACCATGACAATGTCAACACTTACCATGTGTTTATATTGTCTGGGATTGGTTTGAGACAGGTTTCAGCCATTTTTGTCAGTTTTAGCCTGCACAACCCCTGGATCTCAATTACACTGTTGTGGCCATAATCCTACCTCATTGAACTGGAGTATTCTAATGCAAAGTTTTTTTTTTTTTTAATAATTTAATAAAGGTAGAGGATTTGGACAAGGTATATAAAACGTGAATAGCTAGTGTCTAGTTTAAATCTTTTTCTGAATCCCAACCTATTCTCAACTGGTCTTGTCACCCCCCTCATTAAAGGATCTGCTGGTAATGGAGGTTCTTTTTTTGTAAGAATTCAGTGTTAAAATGGGTGTCAGTTTGGTATGCCTAAGTTTGTAGATTTCCCACACCCCAGCGCCTTCACTTTCACAGGCTCCTGCTTCTCTTTACACCCTGGGGATTGGAGACTCTATACCCAGACATAAGTGTTAGCTGTCAAAAAAATGTCATTTGCACCACACCTCCACACCCCCAGTCCTGTGAACATCCCTTTGGCACAGAGCCTAGGGCTGGTGATGAGTCCATTGGGATTGGCTTATTTTACAAAGAGAAATCCAGGTCAGTTTTATCTTTTAGTAGGCAACAACTGTGGAACATTATAATATACAAATATTAGTCTTTCGCTTCTGGCAGTATAATCCCCTGTCAGACACTAGATCCTTCTCAGGGACCCCCTTAGTATTCCACTGTATACCTCAATTCCAGTTCATGTTCATATACTACAATTAAGAATCTGATGTCAGGGGCACTGGAAGATTTAAACTGCCTTGGATCTGTGTAAAATAAGACAATCCCAATTTGGTGTTCCATTCACAGGATGATATCTATACACCTGGACAAGATGACACGTTCTTAACAGTAATTTGTTTATTCCTAATACGATGAAAAAGTCCAGAATTATTGATGAAAAAAAGAGACCTCACTTCTGGTCATAAATCTCCCAAATCATTAATCAATACTTTATTTGTTTATTCTTAATACATTCCGATAAAATTATTGCTCCTGAAAAAGTAATATCAGTTTTAGCTATCGTTTTTTTTTTTTTTTTTGGTAAGCAATAGTTTGTATTTACTTTAGAATATATATATATACACACACACACACACACACACACACACACACACACACACACACACACACATACACATACACACACACAGTGGCTTGCAAAAGTATTCAGACCCCTGACCAATTCTCTCATATTACTGAATTACAAATGGTACATTGAAATTTTGTTCTGTTCGATACTTTATTTTAAAACACTTAAACTAAAAATCAATTATTGTAAGGAGACATTGGTTTTATGTTGGGAAATATTTTTAAGTAAAAATAAAAAAACTGAAATATCTTGCTTGCATAAGTATTCAACCCCCACACATTAATATTTGGTAGAGCCACCATTCGCTGCAATAACAGCTTTAAGTCTTTTGGGTTAAGTATTTACCAGCTTTGCACACAGTGTCAGAGTGATTTTGGCCCATTCTTCTCGGCAGATTTGCTCCGGGTTGTTCAGGTTGGTTAGACGAGGCTTATGGACCGCAATTTTCAAATAGTGCCACAGATTCTCAATGGGAGTGAGATCAGGACTTTGACTGAGCCACTGTAGGACATTCACCTTTTAATTCTTGAGCCACTCCAATGTTGCTTTGGCCTTGTGCTTGGGATCATTGTCCTGCTGAAAGGTGAATTTCCTCCCAAGCTTCAGTTTTTTTAGTGGACTGAAGCAGATTCTCTTGCAGTATTTTCTTGTATTTTGCTCCATCCTTTCTTCCTTCAATTGTAACAAGATGCCCAGTCCCTGCTGATGAGAAGCATCCCCACAGCATGATGCTGCCACCACCATACTTCACTGTAGGGATGGTGTGTCTTGAGGCATGGGCTGTGTTAGGTTTGCGCCACACATAGCGCTTTGAGTTTTGGCCAAAAAGCTCTATCTTGGTCTCATCTGACCACAAAACCTTTTCCCACATCACAGCTGGGTCACTCTCATGCTTTCTGGCAAACTCCAAACATGCTTTCAGATGGTACTTTTTGAGTAACGGCTTCTTTCTTGCCACCCTCCCATACAGGCCAGTGTTATGCAGAGCTCTTGATATGGTTGACTGGAGCACCATTACTCCACTCCCAGCCACTGAACTGTGTAGCTCCTTCAAAGTGATTGTTGGCCTCTCTGTGGATTCTCTCAATGCAAAATTATTTTAGTTCATTCAAATTCCGAGGACTTCTCCTGTGCACAGCCTTCTTCAGCTCATACCAAAGACTCTCAATAAGATTTAGATCAGGACTTTGACTAGGCCATTCCAGAACCTTGACTTTATTCTTCTTTAACCATTCTGAAGTAGATTTTGATGTGTGCTTTGGATCGATGTAGTGTTGGAAAGTTCAGTTGCTCTTTAAGTCAGGTTTTGCAGCGGAGGGTTTCAGCTGATTTGCCAATATCTTTTGGTATGCTATGGGATCGATTTTACCATGTATTGGAACGAAATTTCCTGTGCCATTAGAGGAAAAACAGCTCCATAGAAGGATATTACCACCTCCATGATTCACAGTAGGTATGGTAAACTACCCCTAGTCTGCGAGAGCAGGGGAGGAAGATGACTCAATGTTGGATAACACGGTTAACGACTTAGGCACGGAAACGGATATGAGAATGGAGAGTACTTCACAAAAGACTAGTTCAAGATCTGCAGTAAACAAAGACATGGAACTCCAGGTTTGTGTATGCAGCTGGAGCAAAGTGACAATGGTCAGGGGTTTGAAGATTCATCAAGGGAGAATAAAATGCTTGAGGGAGATCAGTTCTGGTCGCATTGATCAGTACTTCTTACGAAGTCAGTCAAGTCAGTCGAATAAAATCCAGCGACAGTAAGCAAACCACAGTTTGAAGGATATCAGCACCCCTGTCATAGACTTGAGGAGGACTTGCATGGATACAACTAGTGATGAACCTAATGATCCTTGTGAACCTGGTCAGAAGAACAAGCGTAAGAGAGAAAAGAACCTCAATGGGCACAAGCCTGGAGTTAAATGGCCAAGAGCCTGTGAGAAAACTGCTTGGGACACAGTAAACATGGATCTCTGTTTTACTTTGGAAAGGTTAAATGGAACAGTTGAAAAGAAGCTGGATAAATTTGGGGACATCATCTATGCATATGGAAGCGAGAGGTTTGGAATTGAAAAAAGGAATGAAAAAGTACAAACTATTCCTGGAAAGTCTAGACAGCAGTTTAGTTAGAGAAAGGAGGCAGTTGGGGAAGCAACAGAAAAAAGCAGAAAAGGAGGAGGGACTCCATCTGTTACAAAGGGTCATAAAAGATAAGATTGCAACATTGCACAGGGCTGAGCACCTACAGAAATGATACAAAAAGAAGGAGAGTGTGAGAACTAACTTTTAGAAAGATCCATTCAAATTTGTAAGGAAGATATTCACCAGTGAGAAAAATGGCACACTAAGATCATCTAAGTTTGAGCTGGAGAGATATTTGGAGGAAACACATACAGATTCACAAAGGCAGGAGCCTATATCAATTCTTTCAGATATCCCACCTATCAATCCACCCGAATACCAAATGGAGGAATGTGCACCTAAGTGTAAAGAAGTAAGCAAGCTGTGAAAAAAAGCAAGGGCATCATCATCTCCAGGGCCTAATGGAGTTCCATACAGAGTGTACAAGAGTGCTTTTGGAGTTCTACGAATCCTATGGAAATTGATGAAAGTGGCATGGGAAAAACAGGTTGTACCAAGAGCATGGCGCCGAGCAGGTGGAGTCTTTATACCAAAAGAAAATGATTCTACAAGCATCGGTCAGTTTTGTCCTATTTCCCTATTAAACCTAGAGGGCAAGATTTTCTTCAGCATTGTTACTCAGAGATTGTCAACCTACCTATTAAAGAATTGCTTCATTGAAACTTCAGTACCTAAAGCAGGCATTCCAGGTTTCCCAGGATGCCTAGAACACATCAGCATAATCTGGCAACAAATTCAATCAGCAAAAAAGGAGAGGAGGGAGCTCCATGTGACATTCCTGGATTTGGCTAATGCATATGGTTCAGTGCCACATGAACTTCTTTGAGCAGCATTTGATTTTTTCAGTGTGCCTATGACAATAACAAATTTAGTGAAAGCCTACTTTGGAGAGTTGCAATTTAGTTTTTCAACTTCAGAATTCAGCACTACATGGCAATGCCTAGAAGTTGGAATAAAGGCAGGATGTACCATTTCTCCACTGGCTTTTACCATGGCAATGGAATTAAATATAAAAATGGGTAATGGGAGGAGAACCCTTGGCTTCTTGAATGAGACTACCACCAATTCGAGCATACATGGAAGACATGACAACAATGACTACAACAGTAGCCTGCACTAATCTGTTATTGGGCAAAATAACCAATAACACTGAATGGGCACGAATGCAATTCAAGACAAAAGGTTCTACATTAATGGTGAGGCAATACCAACAGTGTCCGAGAAACCAGTGAAAAGTCTAGGGAGATGGTACGATGGGGATCTAAAGGACACAGTTCATGTGGGAAAAGTTAGACAACAAGCAGTGGAAGGTCTGAAGAACATAGACAGCAGCGCTTTACCAGGCAAACTGAAATTCTGGTGCTTGAGTTTGGTCTACTAACAAGACTGCTGTGGCCATTGACTCTGTACGAGGTTTCCTTGACAACAATTGAGAAGCTGGAAGCTTTAATCAGGTCATACGTCAGGAAATGGTTGGGAGTTCCACGCTGACTCAGCAGAGTGGGACTTTATGGTAAAGGAATACTGCAGCTGCCAATGTATGCTCTAACTGAGGAGTTTAAGTGCACCAAAGTCCAACTGGAAATGACACGTGAGTGTTAGTAGATTCACGTGACAAGTGTGTAAGGGAGGCAACACCTGTGTTGAAAACTGGAAGAAAATGGACAGCAAAGAAAGCTGTGGAGGATGCTAAGGCTGCTCTTCAAATCAAAGATATTAACGGGGCAAGTTCAGCATGGAAAATGAGGTTGTGGTCTCAGTTCAGCTCCTCCTACATGGCACAAAGCAACCCCAGCTCAACAGAGTAAGCTGGTAGTCAATGAGGTGCAAAAGCAGGAGGAGAGGATCAGGTGTGTAAAGGGAGTTTCCCAGGCCAAGCAGGGAGAATGTATGAGATGGGAGAGTGTGGAACAACGCAAGATCATCTGGCAAGACCTAAGCACAGTGGAACAGAGCAGGATCAGTTTCCTTATCAGATCAACATATGATGTTCTCCCATCACTACAGAATCTAAACCTCTGGCTGGGTGAGGATCCCTCATGTCCTTTGTGTTCATCCCCTGCAACATTAAGGCACATTTTGACAGGATGCAAGGTGGGTCTTAGCCAAGGATGGTTTACTTGGCGCCATGACCAGGTGCTGCGATGTTTGGCCTTAGCATTGGAAGACAAGCGTAACCTGACCAATAAGTTGCCACCAGTTCCATCAAAGCATTACACACAAAAGACAATATTCCTCCATCCAGAAGAACAACCACCAAGAAAAGGTGTTAAAACCAAGCCTCGCCCAGGAACTGGAAGCTGCTAGAGACTGGAAAATGCTGGCAATTGTTGGTCAACACTTATTTTTCCACCTGAGATTGCCATCACTAAACTTCGACCAGACATTTTCTTGTGTTCTGGATCAGCATGCCTTGTTCATCTGGTAGAGGCGTATGAGAGGAAGAGGAGGCATATGAGAGGAAGAAACTTCGGCACACTCAACTAGCTGCTGAAGCGGAACAGTGAGGATGGAGAGTCTGAGTTTACCCAGTGGAGGCGAGTTGTCGAAAATGTGTGGCACACTCTACAACCTGGTTTCTCAGAGATGTCGGT
This sequence comes from Polyodon spathula, assembly GCF_017654505.1. Taxonomy (NCBI): domain Eukaryota; kingdom Metazoa; phylum Chordata; class Actinopteri; order Acipenseriformes; family Polyodontidae; genus Polyodon; species Polyodon spathula. Next base: position 19,610,041 of record NC_054555.1, read on the forward strand.
TTCAGTGGCCAAGAGTTGTGTCGCACAGTGAAGCAGCAGAAAGGAGCAGCAACTGGCTATGATTGAGACGGAAAAATTCTGGATGGGGATGTCAAGCACAAAAGAAAGAAAGCAACGCTGATGTGCAGGTAAGTAAGCTGGGTTGAGCTGAGTGGGGGATGGAGGGGGGTGATGCTGGGATGCCAGAATCACTGTTGAGCTCTCTTGAGGTGTCGTGGGCTAGTCGATGAAACACAGAGGATGGAAGGTGCCCACTTGAAGACCCCAGAGATGTACTCTACTTAACTCAATCTAGACGGTTGTCATGTTGATGCGCTGGGGAGACCGCACTGGGTTGATCCCCGGAGCCAGCATCGCAGCCGTTGTGTGTGCTGATGCGTTGGGGAGGCAAAAAATGAGCTGATCCCTGGAGTCAGCATTACACTTCAGCAATCAACACCAGACAGAAGGATATCTACATCATCAGATGGAAAACAACGCAAATGGATGGAAATGCAGACGGATCACATTAGTTTACTGCAAAGCCGTTTTGCAAACTTAAAGTGTTTGTCCTTGGGAAGTTTTCCTAACAGTGGCTTTTTCTTTGCCCTGTGACCATTGAGACCTTCATCATGCAAAATTCAATCTATGGTTGAAATGAAAACCCCAGTCCCACTTGCAGCCAGTTCACTTTGAATATCTCTGGCAGTCAATCTGGATTGTTATTAACCTTCCTCATAATTCTTCTACTTTCTTGGTGAAAGAACCTTCTTTCTTCCAGACCGAGGAGCGTTGTGGCACTACCATGAGTCTTGTATATAGTAGAAACAATAGTTGAAATTGGGATATTCAGATGTTTGGAAATCTTCTTGTATCCTTCTCCAGCTTTATGACAATCAATAATTTTCTGCCTAAGGTCTTCAGATAGCTCTTTACTTTTTTCCATATTGTCTTATTGGTAATGATAGCAATCATCCTATGCCTAACCCTTTTATACTCTCTAAGAATGTTCACCCACAATCCAGAATTTTCTAGACTTTTCTAGAATTAGGTTTTGCATCAAAGGGTATGAATACTTTTGAATTAGCTTTTTTGGAGTTTTGCAAAAAAAAAAAAATGCTGAAATAAATAATTGTAAACAACTGTTTCTTGTAATTTCTTTTTTTCCTCATCCACAAAAGCAAAACTTTTGCTACAAAAGTTTTTTTTTTCTTTTTTTTTTTTTGTTTTCGAGAAATTTCTGAGAAAGTGTGGTCAGCAGTCAGTGATTATTGACAAATTGACTGTCAGCCACGCACACTAAAAACTTTTGTGTAGAAAGTGACCACCTCAGGATTGATTAAGTAGCTTACCCTGTTCAGACGAGTTTCACACTGCAATTTAATGTGTGTAAGAAATAACAAAATACTTAAATTGTGTAGTTATTGGATACTTAAACATAGATTTTTTGTACTATTACTACTGGCTTAAATACATGTTCCTAAATGCAGAAATTATGCTAGGAAATGATACCACTAAGATGCATCTCATTCTCTGCCTGGTCTGAGGCACATGTTAATTATGATGCTGCTAAGGGTCAATTAACAGTACAATACAGATTTATTAATCAGTTGAATAATATGCTAATGAGAAAATTGGATTCTAAGGGCACATTATTCTAATGTCGCGAAGTGATGTTTTTTGACAGTAAATGGCGTTTATGAATCACCCGATGAAATACTCATGTTAAACACTATTACTGGCACAATAAAGGAGATGATAAGTTTTATGAATATGGGCCAATATGTACCTTGTTGGTTTTGGGCAGTAATGCAAGGGTGGTGCAATATATTATAGGTTTCTTAAATGTAGAATAAAGTGCTTTTTATTTTTATTGTTTTTATTCACAGTGCTGTTATAACTTCTGAAATAATGCATATTTTCAAAGTATATAAAAAAGTAAGTATGTCGGTTTACAATCAACTCGTCCCAAAACTAGTTCAACCTAAGCATGATCAGATGTGTAGTTTAGTCTATGATAAAGCAACAGGACAAAACTTTCAATTTCCCAAATCAAACATGCTTTTAGGATGCATTAATTTGTTCAAATAGAGTCATCAAAGTGCAATTGGCCCCATTATTAGGAAAAGAAGAATTGTAATGACCCCCAATTAGAAAACCCCTTGGCTTCATATGTACATATTGTATATCAGGGACTGAATAGCTTTTAACAAAAGATTGTGAAAAATATTTGCTTATTTAGTTTCTATACATTTTTGAAGCTGACATGGTCACTCACGCTACAAACACAGTACAACAGAGAAGAAATAATAAATGCAATAAAGGACATTATTCAACCAAACAGTAACAAGAACTCACAAACAAGACGCTTCAAACCAATAACAGAAGAATTTAAGAAGATGTTTTTAAAAGAGCAAGAAAATGAAAATACAAGAAGAAAAGCATTTACTGACATAAACCTCACAAAGTCATATTTGCGTTCAGTGGGAGAAACAAGAGAAACAAAATGAAATAACAACGAGAAATATCCACTACTCGTTTTTGAGAGTTTTAATATAACCCCCCTTTTATTTTACCATCTCTAACGTCACATGTGGTAATGTCATTCAGTATAGGTTTTCTCAGTAATATTGCACATAGTATAGCCATGCTGTTCAAATACAGAGAGTATGCCTAGCAACCCCTTGTGTGTTACTGTCCAAATTCAGCTCAAAACAACCAAAATAATACATAGTTAAATAGTTAAGATAATTCTGATATTTCATACCCAAGAAAAAAAAAAAATAGTTTTAGCATATCTGTTTTATCAGTTCTGCCCAGACATGCTCTCCCCTTCTCTCTCCTTGTGGCCAGGCGCCTGGAGTGCTAATTGCGTGTCACACTAATTTCCTGCAGGGCGCTGAAAAAGACCAGCCTCTGCCCAGCGCTGCAAAATTCCAACACGTGTCACATTTTAATGAAGTGAGATAATGAGATAGAGACAGAGTGAGGGAATGAAAGAAAAGAGGAGAGAGACCAGTGTAGAGGAAGATGGAGAGGGAGGAGGAGAGAAGAGATGGAAGAGGAAGAGGTGAAGAGAGATAAACTTGGAAGGGAGTGAGAGAAAGGTTGAGAAAGGGTCAGAAAGGTAGAGAAAGGGGGATAGAGAGAAAGGTGGACAAGGCATATTTCGAGAAAGGGGAAATATAAAAAGAGGCAAGAGAGGTAGGGAAAGGGGGAAGAGAGGGACAAGAGAGAGGAAGAGAAACATGACAAGTTCCAACTGTGGCAATGTCCAACCGAATGGGATCCGTTTAATAGCAGACATTAATTTTCCATGACGAGCTCATTTATTTTCCAATAATTCATTTCTTAGAACAGTGAGAACATTAGACAGCGTAACTTTTACAGAAGGAGTAGCAAGAGGTCAAATATTCAAAAGAGTGTCATTCCCCCCTGGCCATGTTAGCCCTGAAATTAACAAAAAACACCTATAATTTAAAAAATACCTTTCAAACCAAACTAAAACAGTAATTAAATCAATAAATAAAAGCACTTACAACCTCCATCCACATTCCAAACTCACTCCACATGCTCTCCCAGCATGCACCACGAGAGATAGAGAGAGAGAGAGAGAGAAAGAGAGAGAGAGAGATCATATTCACTTCTGACCATATTTACACCCTAACAGACAAACATGTAAACCAAAATAAAATAAATATTTGCTTGCTTTATAGATTTCAAAAAAGCTATTGATTCATCTGGCATGAAGGATTATTTTACACACCTATCCAAAGTGGAGTAGGGGGTGAAGTATGTAATGTAATTAAATCCATGTATACAGAAAATATATGCGGTGTTAAGATTAGCTATAAAAGAACAGAATTCTTCTTATAAGGGCGTGGAGTGAGACAGGGCTGCAGTCTGAGCCCAACACTGTTCAACATCTATATCAATGGGTTGGCCACAGTATTGCAGCAGTCTGCAACCCTTGGCCTCACTCTACGTGACACTGAAATTAAATTCCTGCTCTACGCAGGTGACCTGGTCCTGCTGTCCCCTACAGAGCAGGAGGTACAGCAGAGCCTGGCGCTGCTAGAGTAGTACTGTCAGACCTGGGCCCTAGCAGTAAACATGAACAAGACCAAAGTCATGATATTTCAGAAAAAAAGCCAGATCTCAGAGAAATAAGTACCTCTTTACCCTTGGCAAAAACACTTTAGAACACTGTATAAATTACATCTATCTAGGCCTAAAAATAAGCAAGTCTGGAAGTTTTAATCAGGCAGTAAATGCACTAAAAGAAAAAGCACACATGGCATTTTATGCCATTAAGAGAAAATTTCATATAAAGCCTCCAATTAAAATTTGGCTCAACATTTTTTAAAGTGTCATCCAACCTATGGCCCTATATGGCAGTAAAGTGTGGGGTCATCCAATCCATATTTATACAAAAATACAGGATTACACAAAATGGGACTGGAACAGGACGAGGAGCCCTGTACATTATTTGTTTCTTTATTTTTAGAACTGAGTCTACAGGGTCACCCCTTGGCCATAGTATAAAAACCCTGCAGCTCTCCATGTTTGGGGTAGAGGAGAGAATGGGAGAGTTGTTGGAAAACGGAAATGAAATGAAATGAAATTGAAACTAAAGAGTAAAGAACAGTGAAGGCAACTGCCCAGCCTGACCTTAGTTGTGTTTTGGTTTGTGCTTTTGTTTTTGTGTAAACCTTTTTTTTCGCTCTGTGAGCAGTGTTTTTTTTGTTCAAATATTTTATTTATTTATGTAGTCTTTAAATAAACGACGCATGGCATGTCATTTGCATTGCAGTACCTTGTCTGTTGTTCATCCTGCATCTGGCCTGACATCATCACACGTCCATCCTGTCACAGGGACAAACACCCAATAGAAGCCCTGCATACAGAGTTCTGCAAAAGTATCCTGCAAATACAAAGGAAAACTCAAAATAATACATGCAGGGCTATATTAGGCCAATACCCACTAATGATTAATATTCAAAAAGAGCAATTACATTTTGGCTTCATCTAAAAGGCAGAAACCCAAACACTTACCACCATAAAGCCCTGCAGTGCCAAGAGCAGAGCCCAGAGCAGAGTCCCCTCAGCAGCTGGTCCTGAAGCTCACTGCACTAACCCACACTAACACCAACCAGCTTCAGGACAGCACCACTCCAACACACACAATCAAGTTATAGCATAAAATAAACAAGAATACCTAACCCACTGGGACACACACAAAAATAAAAAGCAAATTGGAATGCTACTGGGCCCTAAAAAGAGCTGACACCCTAGGATCCTTCAAGAAGCTGCTTGATGAGATTTTGGGATCAATAAGCTACTAACAACCAAACGAGCAAGATGGGCCGAATGGCCTCCTCTCGTTTGTAAACTTTCTTATGTTCTTATGTTCTTATGACACTACACCCTGGCTAAATACTTGACCAGGGTGAAAGACAGTAAACAGAGACAGACCTTAACAAAGTACAAGCTCAGTGAGCACAGTCTGAACATCGAGAAGGATCGACACAGGCAGACATGGCTGTCCAAAGAGCACAGGCTGTGTGATCACTGTCAGCTCAATCTGGGGGCCGTTTCCCAAAAGCCACTTGAAACGAAACAACATTGTAAGACCATTGTACAGTCAACGTTTAAAAAATGCAGTGTTTCCCAAACACCATCGTAATTCAAGTAGCTCTTGAACTCCTTCATGAGTTCATGAGGGGTCTGGGGTAATCGTGAAATATTCACGAAGGTTTAAAATGCATCGCGAGACCATCAGAACCAAAACCACAACAATTCAGCAATTGAAACATGGCTGCTTGTCACAAATAATTGAGTTGGGTGGAGGTGTAAAATAATGAAATCCAGACAATGGTGTGGTGTTCCAAAGATTATTTTCTTTATTTCTGTCTACTGGCAATAGTAACCAGTAAACAAAAAAATGTCCAAACAAAGGAGAAACTAACTGAAATGTGGAGAGACAAAACAAACAACAAAATAAAATTATCCAGGCTCTGGGTGGTTGTTCTCGCCTTCCTGGCTGTTCTGGTATTCGGCCTCCTGGTTGCTTGTCTCCCTTTTAAAGCAGTTTGTTCAGGTCTGCCGAAAAATCACGGTTAGCATTTGTTGTATAATGAACAAAAAAAAATCCCTTAGCACCTCTCCCATACTTCTCTGAAACTTGAGGAATCAGCCTCGACTGCTACAGCACAGCCCCCTTTATGTGCCGCAGAACGCACTCTAATCAGTGGAACACTAATCAGCGATCAGTGTTTTAATCGCCTCCCAATTCTGGGACTTTCCAGGACATTCCGTGTTGTTGCCGTCAACAAAGATGGCGACCGTCCTTTTTGGACTTCCCCCCCAAAGGCGGAACCGCCACGTCACATCATCTCTGTTGGGGCCTTCTAGGCTGGCACAGGATCTCTTTACCTCGTCACACTGCTGTACGCTGAATACTGGAGTTAAATAATTTACATCGTAGCAGAGGTAAATTCATGAACATTGAGTTGGTCAAATATTAAAATAAAAGGAGAAAAACAACCATATGTACACTTCACACACATATATCCAGTACTGTGCAAAAGTTTTAGGCAGGTGTGAAAAAATGCTGTAAAGTAAGAATGCTTTCAAAAATAGACATGTTAATAGACTATATTTATATTAACTAAATGCAAAGTGAGTGAACAGAAGAAAAATCTACATCTAATCCATATTTGGTGTGACCACCCTCAGTTTACTGTCAAAAGTCATACACCATGGCAAGACTGAGCACAGAAACAAGACACAAGGTAGTTACACTGCATCAGCAAGGTCTCTCCCAGGCAGAAATTTGAAGGTAGACAGGGGTTTCCAGATGTGCTGTCCAAGCTCTTTTGAAGAAGCACAAAGAAACAGGCAACCTTGAGAACCGTAGATGCAGTGGTCGGCGAAGGAAACTTACTGCAGCAGATGAAAGACACATCATGCTTACTTCCCTTCACAATCAGATGATGTCCAGAAAACAGTGGAACCCTGGTACACCCATCTACTGTCCGGAGAAGTCTGGTCAGAAGTGGCCTTTATGGAAGACTTGCAGCCAAAAAGCAATACCTCTGACGTGGAAACAAGGCCAAGCGACTCAACTATGCAAGAAAACACAGGAACTGGGGTGCAGAAAAATGGCAGCAGGTGCTCTGGACTGATGAGTCAAAATTTGAAATATTTGGCTGTAGCAGAAGGCAGTTTGTTCACCGAAGGGCTGGAGAGCGGTACATGAATGAGTGTCTGCAGGCAACATTGAAGCATGGTAGAGGTTCCTTGCAAGTTTGGGGCTGCATTTCTGCAAATGGAGTTGGGGATTTGGTCAGAATTAATGGTCTCCTCAATGCTGAGAAGTATAGGCAGATACTTATCCATCATGCAATACCATCAGGGAGGCATCTGATTGGCCCCAAATTTATTCTGCAGCATGACAACGACCCCAAACATACAGCGAAAGTCGTTGAGAACTATCTTCGCGTAAAGAAGAACAAGGAGTCCTGGAAGTGATGGTATGGCCCCCACAGAGCCCAGATCTCAACATCATCGAGTCTGTCTGGGATTACATGAAGAGAGGGAAGCAACTGAGACTGCCTAAATCCACAGAAGAACTGCGGTTAGTTCTTCAAGATGTTTGGGCCAACCTACCTGCCAAGTTCCTTCAAAAACTGTGTGCATGTGTACTTAAAAGAATTGATGCTGTTTTGAAGGCAAAGGGTGGTCACACCAAATATTGATTTGATATAGATTTTTCTTCTTTTCACTCACTTTGCATTTTGTTAATTCATTAATATAAACTATTAACATGTCTATTTTTGAAAGCATTCTTACTTTACAGCATTTTTTCACAGCTGCCTAAAACTTTTGCACAGTACTGTATATATAATTTTTTATTAATGTGTGTAATACTGTCAGACTACAGAAGTGTATTGCATACATAAATGCCTCTGTGACTCTGCACCACCAGTGGATCACATGGGATCTGAAAGTTGTCTACAGGCACTTCTTCCACTTCTTCCCTCTGAGACACATCAACATCAGTAGGAAATTATTGGCCAAACACATCTATGCCACCAGGGATCCCATGTACAGCTGTTGGTCCCATTAAATTGACAGCCTTTTCTTCTTCAGCAGTTAATGTATAGATCATTGACCGTCGCCCGTTTTTTTTTTTTTGTTGCTTTTTAATATTCTGCCTTCCATTTCGCTAAGCTACTAAAATCCTATCATTTCTTGTGGACATCTGTTCCTTCTCTTGGAGTGTCAGTATTTGAGGTATTTACTTATTTTAGCTTGATTTGTTACATTGGTTTTCAGCTTGCTAAATAAAATAGATTTATTAGCTTCTACCTCATTGTGAGAAAGACGGCTGTAGTGGGGACGTCAGACCAGAACAAACACACAGTACTACGAGATGAAATGATGAATAAATGCGCTGCTGTGCAGTTTATTATTATTAGAAAATAAAACAGTTGTACAAAAAACAGGACACGGCACTTGACGCCAAAATAAATAGACAAACAAAATGGACTAACACTTAAACAAACAGTGGACTAACAGACAAACACAGTGAGTCAAAACAAAGATTATATATTTACTTTGTTTATTTCTCATTTTAAATTCTCTCCTCACTGTTCTCCACTCACCAAACACACAATCCCGAAAACATGTTGCTTTTATGCAGCTGTACTTGAGTGCTAGTCAGTCATTTAATTGGAGTCTCAGTACAACTGCACGTGAATTAATAAAACTGCAATTCCTCGTGCTCATATATTATTACATTTTGCCTGCACGTGAAGTGCTGTGCAATCCTCATGTATAAATACAAATATACATTTTAAACACTTGTACGTATAACCCATATTATATCCCGTGTACCAATTAAAATACACCAACATTAACACACAACATACAACACAGAAACATACACAGGGGCGGGGCAACATTGCCACACTCATTATTACTCATTATCAGTATTTCTATTTCAGTTTTATTAAATACGTTTATTTTTTTGGATTCTTTTGCCATCATCACAAACACGTTTCCCTTTGTGTGCATTTGTTTTTCTCTGCAAAACAGGCATACACTTTGCACCACCATTTTTGGAAAATTGCACCACATGTTTCAAATGGTCTTAATTGATAATTTCACGAATCCTCGATGCATTTTACATTCATTAGTAAAGTTGGAGTTTCACGAGGGGCTTTGAGAAACACACTTGAAGATATACTGTAAACAGCTGAAGAGGATTGTGAGATTAATCTTGAATCTACATCGCTATCGGGAAACCTCCCCCAGCTCGAGATAGAGATACAATTTTTACTGCAGTGCACAAAATATAAAAAAATAAGGGAAGACTTCTTCCTGAAAATAACAGATCTCTGCACAGAATTCCCAGACCTGTTAGACCCAGAGAAACTCCTCATCCTCCTCAGACAGCAGATAAGCTGTGCAGAAGAGACAACCTGGCACACAAATGCCTGTCACAGCCTGAGGGACAGAGAATGAACAGGGAGGTTCCTAATACAGGTAGAGAGGACAAAATTTTACAAAATACTATTATCATCATAATTATTGTTGTGGTTTGTTTATATATATACCGCTATTTTTGTTTTACTTATGTATATATTTGAGAGAGAGAGAGAGAGCGAGAGAGAGAGAGGTCTACCTTGCTACTGCCCTGAATAGGCATTGGAAAATACACGCCACAAAAATCGACATTAAACATAAAAATAACTGGCTTTTATATATATTGTGTTTCTACGTTTTGTTTCGGCAATGTCCATCATTTCAAACACTCATATTACATTTTTGTTATGTTTCAAAAGCACTGCCATTTTAATTGTGCCTGCAGGGTGATTCCTACACTAGGAGATACATTAAGCAAACATGTCAGGAAAATGAAGACAGAATAAACTTTCAAATAAGACAAAAGACCAAAGAAGATCTGCAAAGGACAGATACAAAATAAACCTGTTTTCTTATATATGAACCGATCCTGGTGTAATATAAAGGTAACACTATAAGAAAGCCAAGTAGACTAGCGTTTCGATGATACCTTCAAGCCATGTGGAAGGATTCAATTAAAGTTATTTAGATACACCACTGTTTAAAACGGGTTTCATGTCAGCAGTCACAGTGCTTTTCCAAGATCAATTTCACTCCTTTACAATGTGACGTCACCATATACACAGTGCTATGCAGGAAGAGTAGTTGGAACCTTACTTGCACCAGGTTGCTGATCTTAGCTAGGGACTTATAGGGACACCTGCACTGGTCTTGCCTCCCGTATGGTTCTGGCAGAACAACAGAGTAGTCTGTCTCATAGTACGTCATAGTTCACTACAGGTCAGGCACCCCACAAGTTCAGATGAAGACTACCCAGGCTGGGCCGTTGTTCCCAGGGTTCAGTAGCTTGTTGACTAGGTTTGGTGGGGAATAAGGGACAGCTGGCATAAAAGCATTTCCAGAGGTTGGTGAGCATTGAGGTGGTATTTGAATTGGGAAAACTTTAAATTGATTTTAAAAAGTTAGTCTTAAAAGTAAATCCATAACTATAAAACATTGAATGGTAGAAAATGTAGTATTCCTACAAAAATATCACAGAAAAGCTTCTATAAAAATATTTGTTAAATAAGTTATTTTTAGTATTTCAAAAAAATGATAATGGGGAAGGCAATGCAATCTTTTTGGTTCAAATGGCTACAGTGGAAGCCATTTACAGTAAGACTCCAATATTCCAAACCCCCAACTATACATAATTATGCATTAACCGTGCCCCTTGACATTCCGTAGATCAATATTTACTTGTGCTACTGTGACAGGACAGCGTTGCAGGCCTAGATGGTATGGGCAGGGACAGAGACTCAGAGACAAGAAAACTGCAGTTTAAGTGCTGCTGCTCATTTTTAATAAACACAAAATAAAAAGGTTGTACAAACAAAAACACTGCTCAGAGCGAAATAAAAAGGTTTAACAAAACAAATCGTGAACACAATAAACAGGAACAAAATAACCAACTCAAAGGTTAAACAAAAGGTTCAAACAAAATACAAAAACATAGGTCGGGCATTTGTCTTCACTACTAAGAAAATTACTACAGTTTCCAAAACAACAACAGCAACACAACTCACCAAAAACTTCTTCTCTAAACAAAACATTTATCTCCTTAAATACCATGTGGCTGGAGACTAATTATCATCAATTATTCAATTTAGCTCCAGCCACATTCTCAAATACATTTTGGCAGGGATGGGAAATTAATCCCATCCCTGCCAACCACCACCAAAACACCACAAACAATATTATTTACTGGCAGGACCCTGCCCTGCCATAGCTACATTTTCATTATAAAACACCTGATTGAGTTGGCAGCTATATGTACAACCCCAGCTCAGTTTCATGGTCAAACTTAAACTGTAAAAACAAAATAAAAACACTTTTACAGCATCTGCTACATGCCCAACTCCTGTGCCATCTTCAAACTCTAGATCATTTACATTTAGACTTCAGTGCATTCATCATGAGTTCACTGACTACCATACCATATGTTTTCATTGTTAACCCCCTTTACATGTATGAAAAAAATACTAAATTCATAGAACAGTACAGCGCTTTGATTTGAGTGCAGACTTCAGTACATAATTCAGAAGTTCAACTAAGCGACTGTAATTGTTGTTTAAAGTGTACTATGTATACCAGTAGTTTGAATACAGCACATTGATTTGAAATTGTGTATGCTGCACTTTCGTTCTGGATTCATAATCTACTGTAGGTCTTAATACTGGGCGAGTATTAATTTATGGGTATGTTTACCTTTTCTGCATTTTATACACCTTGTATATTGATTTGAATACAATTACATTAATAAATTGTGTGTAGTGTAAGTGGTTTTCTTGTCATTGAGAAATTGGAGAGATTAAATCTTTACTGTGAGTGTAATGGATGTTTTTCCAAAAAGTAAGCATTGGAAACTGCACAGCTGGGTTAAATACAACTCCATCACATTGTTTTAATTACACAATCTCAATCTATAATGTGATGGAGAAATAATTAAAACAATAATATGAACTGTTCACCACACTGGTAAATTAATGGCAATTTAATTATACATGTGTATTTGTTAATTTACCATAGCTCCCCTCCAATTAGCAAGGATAAATTATGTCCTATTGCATAAGAAAGTTACAATAGCCAACAGAAACAGGTTTTCAAACATTCCTAAAACTTTCACTTGGGATTAAAAATATTCCTCATTTCCAACATTTTGAGAGGACTGTCCCAGTGCTTTTGAATATTGCCAGTATGGCACACAAATGAAACTGCATACTTCTGTTATATGAACTACAATGTACAAACACCAGTATTAAAGATATTGAGCAAATGGCAGCACTAAAATAAACAAGTACCGTATGTCAGTAACATACACTGCCTGCATCAGCTATAAATTCAACATCTGACCGATGAGTATGACAAAAGAACGTTGATGACCAAAAACGATATTGTAGCATGCTGGAGGGGTGGCATGCAGGGGGGTGGCAGGTTAGGGAACAAAGCTCATGCTCCAGTCAGTTGTCAAGTTGATTGGTCAGTGGTCATCTTTATTATCATCACAGCCAGAACAATAGACAGCACACAGAAGAGTCCTCTCTAATGGTGAGCACCTCAGGATATTCTCCACAGAGGACACAGAGATGTCCCTGTAGCCCCAGGTTAGGCGACCTACAACCCTACTAGCAAACTTACATTCCCAGGCAACAAATGCACAATTTACACTTTTATTAGCCGATTACTTAACATATTGTGTCTCATTACTATAATGCATTGCTATGTTATTTGCATACATTGATCTGGATTGACTAAACAAAAATGTAAATAGTGCATTGACTTTGATGGGAGAGTAATATGCTGCCACCAGCTGTAAGACCCTTGAATCACCCAATACAGTATGTACAGAATAGAACAAGATTTGAAATGACAAATTGTTGGAATTGAGGGTGCATTAGACAAGACACTGCTGGACCACAGGTAGAAACTAAAAGAGACAAAGACTAGTCAAGTCAGAGTGGACAACAATAGTAATATTTTTAAATGTCTATGTTCAAGTGCAAGAAGAATTAATAACAAACTATAGAGATACATGCAACAGAATCATTTGAAAACTATGATGTCACTGGCATTACTGAAACTTGGTTTACCCCAAGTAAGAAAGTAGAGATTCAGTGAAAACTATGATATCGTCTGGATTAATGAAACTTGGCTTAATCCAAGCAAGGGAGTAGAGGATTCAGTTAGTGGGTTTATGTTGTTGAGGAGGGATAGACAAGAGAGAAGAGGAGGAGAGGTGTATATTTTATACACAATAAAATGTTTCACATTTCAGATGAAATGAAAAAAAGTAATACAGTATAAGAAGCACATAAGGTAAGCAACAGCATATAACAAAAACATTGTGGATTTACTTGACTGATGAATCTTGAGTGATTTGTAGAAAAAAAAAATACAGCCTGTGGGAGATTTTTTTTAAAACACTATAGCCCACAGAAATCCACAGGAAAGATGAAGGACCAGTTTGAAAAAACAAACAGCAAATACTCCCAGTCAACCATTTTGGTTTTTTGTACTATAAGCAATTAAAAAGGCAGTTTTGTTTTGGTCGTCCCTGTTGAAGAAGGTCCAGTTTAGGGTCTGGATGTCCTTTAGAACATAAGAACATAAAGTTTACAAATGAGAGGAGGCCATTCGGCCCATCTTGCTCGTTTGGTTGTTAGTAGCTTATTGATCCCAAAATCTCATCAAGCAGCTTCTTGAAGGAGCCTAGGGTGTCAGCTTCAACAACATTACTGGGGAGTTGATTCCAGACCCTCACAATTCTCTATGTAAAAAAGTGTGTCCTATTTTCTGTTCTGAATGCACCTTTGTCTAATCTCCATTTGTGACCCCTGGTCCTTGTTTCTTTTCTCAGGCTGAAAAAGTCCCTTGGGTCGACATTGTCAATACCTTTTAGAATTTTGAATGCTTGAATTAGGTCGCCACGTAGTCTTCTTTGTTCAAGACTGAACAGATTCAATCTCCCATATGATATTTATAATGTACATTTTTACTTCCTGCGTGCAGTACCTTACACTTCTCTATTAAATGTCATTTGCCATGTGTCTGCTCAGTTCTGAATCTTGTCTAGATCATTTTGAATGACCTTTGCTGCTGCAACAGTGTTTGCCACTCCTCCTACTTTTGTGTCGTCTGCAAATTTAACAAGTTTGCTTACTATACCAGAATCTAAATCATTAATGTAGATTAGGAATAGCAGAGGACCCAATACTCCATTGGTTACATCACTCCATTCTGAGGTTTCTCCTCTAATCAGTACTTTCTGTCTTCTTCAAGTTAACCACTCCATAATCCATGTACATGTGTTTCCTTGAATCCCAGCTGCATTCAGTTTGAGAATTAATCTCTAATGGGGGACTTTGTCAAAAGCTTTCTGGAAATCTAAATAAACCATGTCATATGCTTTGCAATTATCCATTATCGATGTTGCATCCTCAAAAAACTCAAGCAAGTTAGTTAGACACGATCTCCCTTTCCTAAAACCATGTTGACTGTCTCCCAGGACCCTGTTACCATATAGGTAATTTTCCATTTTGGATCTTATTATAGTTTCCATAAGTTTGCATATAATAGAAGTCAGGCTTACTGGTCTGTAGTTACCTGGTTTAGTTCTGCTGCATGATCTTGGTTAGCGGTTTGTAAATTACTTCTTTCATTTCTTTGAGTACTACTGGGAGGATCTCATCTGGCCCATGGGATTTGTTTATTTTAAGAGCTCCTAGTCCCTTTAACACTTCTGCCTCAGTTATGCTAAAGTTATTTAAAACTGGATAGGAACTGGATGACATGTGGGGCATGTTGTCAGTATCTTCCTTTGTAAAAACTTGTGAAAAGTAATCATTTAATATATTTGCTATTTTTTTTTCTTCATCTACGATTTTGCCATTTGTATCTCTTAAACATTTAATCTCCTCTTTGAATGTTCGCTTGCTGTTGTAATATTGGAAAAACATTTTGGAATTGGTTTTAGCTCCCTTAGCAATGTTCATTTCTATTTCTCTCTTGGCCTTTCTAACTTCCTTTTTGACTTGCATTTACAGTGCTGTATACTCTTTCTGCGTACTTTCTTTTTGGTCCTTTTTTGATGCTCTGTAAAGTGTCTTTTTTTGCTGAATATTTTTTTTAATTTATCTATTAAACCATTTTGGAGATTTAATTTTACATTTAGATTAGTCTACTTTAGGGATGCAATTGTTTTGCGCCTCTAGTACTACATTTTTGAAGAACAACCATTCTTCTTCTGTGGGTGTTTTCTCTATTTTACTCCAATCTACTTCTGTTAGTCTCTGTTTCATACCTTCATAGTTTGCTTTTCTAAAATTGTAAACCTTAGCTTTAGTCATTACTTTTGGGGTTTTAAAAAACATTTCAAATGAGACCATGTTTTGGTCTGAGTTTGCCAGTGGTTCTCTGACCTCTGTTTTAGTTATTCTGTCTTCGTTATTTGAAAATACTAAATCAAGGCATGCCTCCCCTCTAGTCGGTGCCTTGACAAATTGTGTTAGGAAGCAGTCATTTGTCATTTCCACCATTTCAATTTCATCCTTCGTGCTATCCACCGGGTTTTCCCATTTTATTTGGGGGAAGTTGAAATCCCCCATTAGTATGGCTTCTCCTTTGCTACATGCATTTCTAATGTCATTGTATAACAGATTATTTTGCTAACTGTCTGAATCTGGCAGTCTATAGCATGCTCCTATTATTATGCCTGTAACAGGAAGAGATCTGTGCTGACTCTGCTGGCGTGTTCACGGGCTGCAGGAAGAGGGCGGCAGTCGCCCAACAGCCGCCTGTGAGTCATGGCAATGACACGGGGAGGTGGGAAAGGGTGTGTGTGGACTTTCCCCCTCTCTAAATGGCTGGGAGGCGGGTCTTGGGTGATTGTTGGTCCTATAAAATAACACTCTGTTGTTTCCTCAGGTCTGCCCACTTAGACGCGCTAAGGGTGCGGACGCTTTGATTCGGGACCAGGAATCAGCGAGACAGAGAGAGAGAGAGAGAGCGGGGAACCCTTGGGCAGACCCCGGCGTATTGTGAAAGAGCAGGCTAGATAGCCGAGAGAGTAGGACGGTGATCCGGGTCATGCGGGTAGCGGCGACCGGGATAACGCTGCAGAGTGCAGCACCTTTTATTGTAGTTTTATTACTGTTTTATTTTCCCTTGTTCTTTTCGCCTTCTGTTTTCATTATTATTTCTTTGAGCACCTGTGAGTGCATTTGCTGTTCGTGTACCAGCTGTGGTATTTCCGTGGTGCTGTCTATCATCGTTGATAGGCAGCCCACGGTCAACAGTGCCCTCTGCCGGAGAGAGAAAAAAAAAAGAACCGGTCTAAAATAAAACTGGGCACCTGTGTGGTGTTTCCCAAATACACCTGTCTGTCTCCTGGTCAGTGAATTCCCCACACCCCTTCCACACGTGGTGTCAGAAGTGGGATTCACTGGCACTGCCCCAAGCAGTGCAACTATAGAAGGAGCAGACTAGTGATGGATGCGACTCAGTTTGCCGCAATGATGGACCTCCTGCGCCAGACGCTCACCGCGGCAGTGCAGGGGACGGCTAGACCCGCAGCTCCAGACCACTCCATCCAGAGACCCACCAAAATGAGGGCCGAGGATCGACCGGACGCCTACTTGGAGGTGTTCGAGGCTATGGCGATCTCGGCCGGATGGCCCCAAGCCCAGTGGGCTAGCTATGTGTTGCCCCAACTCACCGGGGAGGCTCAAGCAGCTGCGAGGACGCTGTCCCTGGAGCACATGTTGGATTACCCTCGGCTGAAGGCAGCCATCCTAAATCGTGTGGGGGCCACACCGGAGGGCTACCGGAAGAAATTCCGGGAGGAGCAGTTTGCGGCAGGGGAGCACCCACGAACCATCGCCCACCGGCTGAAGGATTACGCCCTGGGTTGGTTGAATCCTGACCTAAACACCAAAGCCAGGGTGGTGGAAATGATCGTGGTGGAGCGCTTCCTGGAGTGTCTAGCCTCGGGACCTCGGCTGTGGGTCCAGCGGCAGGCGCCAGACACGCTGGACCGGGCGGTCGAACTTGCCGAGCAGTACCAGGCAGCGGAGCCAACGCCTGCGAAACTGCCCGGGAGGAGTGTGGCTACTGGATCGTCCCCTCAACTGGCCCCGGAAAGGGCGAAGGGACTGGGGGGAAGGGGTAGTCCAGGATTTGGTCGGGGGGTGTCGGCGGGAGCTCCCGGCCCGGGTACTGGGGCAGGGTGGGGATACCCACGGGCTGCTGCAGTGTCGGACCGGGGTCTCGCGCGGACGCCTTATCGGCGGGCCCCTTTTATGGCTCCAGTGTTTTCCCCTCTTTCCAAAACTTCGGGGAGAGAAACCAGCCCACCGAGGTGTTGGACGTGCAGGGAGGTGGGCCACCTCTCCCGGGACTGCCCCGTGATGGAGTGTGACCTCAGCCGACCAGGTAAGCACGTTCAATTACCTCAGTCGCTTCAGCACACGGGTTTTGTTATTCCTGTGACAGTGGATGGTACAAAAACCCAGGCTCTCCTGGATTCAGGGTGTGGTCAGTCTCTAGTACAGGAGAGCCTAATCTCACCGGGGCATAAACGTATATTGGGACGGGTGCATATTAAATGTATTCATGGGGATGTCCGCTCCTATCCCAAGATAAATGTGTGTATGACTATTGGCCAGCAGGTGACGCAGGTGCAGGTAGGATTATGTCCTCGATTGCCGGTACCAGTAGTTCTGGGACGGGACTGTGAGCAGTTTAAAGATTGGTTGGCTGCTCTGACAGCCCCGTCTTCTTTATTGGCTAAGAAAGAGGAAGTAATTGGAGAGATTTTTCCCTTTCGCGATCCAGAATGGTTTTGCCATAGATTTAAACCCCGTAAAACTAAACGGGAGCGTCGGATCGCTAAGAATGAGGGCTGGCAATGGAGGGAGTCGGAGAAGTTTCAGGTGGGGGCGGTTGGTGAAGAGTCCGGGGGGGAGGTCGCGGAGCCAGCGCAGGGGTCTGGCTCGGCTGCCTCTGCTCGGGACCGACCTGACCCCGAGTTGGAAGCCATGGGAGCTGATTTCTTAGCTCGCTCCCGTGACTTCCGACTCGAGCAAGGGCGTGACGACGTGCTGGGCAGGCTCTTTGACCAAGCAGCGGTGGTTAATGGTCGGGTGGTCGAGCCCAGACGCGCCGCCACGTACCCCCACTTTGAAATTGATCGAGACCTACTGTACCGTGTTGATAAATTACCCCAGACCGGTGAAGTGCGTCATCAGTTGTTCATTCCTCAGCCCTTTAAGGAGGATTTGTTGCAGCTGGCTCACGCTATTCCCCTGTCTGGTCATTTGGGAAGGGATAAAACTAAAGCAAGGCTTGTGTCACGGTTCTTCTGGCTGGGGCTGGATGGCGATGTTAAGCGGTTTTGTGAGCGTTGTGGGGAATGTCAGAAGGCCAGCCCTAGAGCCGTTCCACGAGCCCCTCTGGTGCCTTTGCCCCTAGTGGAAGCTCCGTTTGAGCGTATTGGGATGGACATAGTTGGGCCACTAGAAAGGAGTGCGGCAGGATACACCCACCTACTTGTCATTCTGGATTACGCTACGCGTTATCCAGAGGCAATTCCCCTCCGATCTATGTCCGCTAAGTCTGTTGCCAACGAGCTTGTGAAGGTTTTCTCCCGGGTGGGGATTCCCAAAGAGATACTAACCGATCAAGGCACCAATTTTATGTCCCGGCTAATCCGCGGAACATGTAAGCTTTTGGGAATTAAGACCATTAGGACCTCTGTGTTTCATCCTCAGACCGACGGTTTGGTGGAACGCTTTAATAAGACCCTTAAGAACATGTTGCGCAGGTTTATTCGTAGTGATGTGCGTTACTGGGACCAGCTGATTCCTCCCCTTCTCTTTGCGATCAGAGAGGTTCCCCAGGCTTCTACGGGGTTTTCACCATTCGAGCTGCTGTATGGGCGGAGACCCCGGGGCGTGCTCGATCTGGTCAGAGAGATGTGGGAGGAGCAGCAGGACAATTCGACCAATACCGTCCGGTATGTGTTGGACCTGCGCAAACGTCTTGAGTCTGTTGGAAAATGGGCGCATGACAATTTGCAGCAGGCGCAGCACAGACAGGAGACACAATATAACCGAGGAGCCCGGTTGCGCACATTTCAGCCGGGGGATAAGGTACTTCTCTTATTACCCAGTTCTGAGTCAAAACTCTTGGCTAAGTGGCAAGGACCCTTTGAGGTTACACGCCAGGTTGGGAAGGTGGACTATGAGATCTGCCAGCCGGAGCGACGGACAGAGAAACACATTTATCATATTAATCTCTTAAAGCCTTGGTTACAACCAGAGGCGTTGTTAGTGGCGCATGCAGATGACGTCACGGACCTGGGACCTGATCTTTCTGTGTTGGCAAGAAAAGGATCGGTACAGATTGCTGAGAATCTGACACCAACGCAGAAATGTCAGGCTCGCGGTCTGGTGGCGGAGTTTCCTGACGTGTTCTCTTCAGTCCCGGGGCAGACTCGAGTAGCCCATCATCACATTGATATTGAGCCGGGGGCGCTAGTTCGCCAGAGGCCGTACCGTATACCTGAGCGTAAAAGACAGGTAATAAAAGTGGAAATTGACGAAATGCTGAGACTGGGGGTAATAGAAGAGTCCCAAAGTGACTGGAACAGTCCAATCGTTTTAGTCGATAAGCCAGACGGGTCAACTCGATTTTGCATTGATTTCAGACGAATCAATGAGAAATCGAAATTTGACGCTTATCCGATGCCCCGAGTAGATGAGTTGCTGGAGCGTCTAGGCACGGCTCATTTTATGACGACACTGGATTTAACGAAGGGGTACTGGCAGATACCCCTGACTCCGGAATCTAGAGAGAGGACGGCGTTTTCGACTCCCTTCGGGTTGTACCAATTCAGGACCATGCCCTTTGGGTTGCACGGAGCCCCCGCCACTTTCCAGCGGATGATGGATCGCATCTTGCGGCCCCATCAGCAGTACGCCGCTGCTTACATAGATGACGTGGTTATCCACAGTGAGGATTGGCCGAGTCATCTGTGTAAGGTAGCGGCGGTGCTGCAATCCTTGCGGGAGGCGGGGCTCACTGCTAACCCAAAGAAGTGTGCCATTGGGAAGAGTGAGTCGGAGTATTTGGGGTATCGAGTAGGGGGCGGCCAGATCAGACCGCTAGTTGCTAAGGTGAAAGCCTTGGCTGACTGGCCGGTTCCTACAACCAAAACCCAGGTGCGCTCTTTCTTGGGACTAGCGGGCTATTATAGAAAGTTCATCCCGAGTTTCGCTACGCTCGCTGCTCCCTTGACAGACCTCACCCGGAAGGCTGCCCCAAATACGGTTCAGTGGACGGAGTCGTGCCAGAGGGCCTTTCTCGCCTTGAAGCGGAGGCTGTGTAGTAAGCCAGTACTATGCAGCCCGGATTTTGGTAAGAGGTTCACCCTGCAGACGGATGCGTCAGAGACAGGTCTCGGGGCAGTGTTGTCTCAGGAGGTTCGGGGAAGCGAGCACCCGGTCCTGTATATCAGCAGGAAGCTCCTTCCCCGCGAGAAAAATTATAGCACCATCGAGAAGGAGTGTCTCGCGGTAAAATGGGCAGTCGAGTCACTCCGGTACTACCTCCTGGGGCGACACTTCACCCTGGTTACAGATCATGCCCCCTTAGCATGGCTTCACCGGATGAAAGATAGCAACGCCAGAATCACACGGTGGTACTTGGCCTTGCAGCCCTATGCCTTCAGGGTAGTCCACCGAGCAGGAAAGCTGCATCAAAACGCAGACTTTTTCTCTCGGGAAGGCATGGGGGTGTAAGATTTTCGAATGAACCGGTGGTGTCATTCTGAGGGGAAGGATATGTAACAGGGAGAGATCTGTGCTGACTCTGCTGGCGTGTTCACGGGCTGCAGGAAGAGGGCGACAGTCGCCTAACAACTGCCTGTGAGTCATGGCAGTGACACGGGGAGGTGGGAAAGGGTGTGTGTGGACTTTCCCCCTCTCTGAATGGCTGAGAGGCGGGTCTTGGGTGATTGTTGGTCCTATAAAATAACGCTCTGTTGTTTCCTCAGGTCTGCCCACTTAGACGCGCTAAGGGTGCGGACGCTTTGATTCGGGACCGGGAATCAGCGAGACAGAGAGAGAGAGAGCGGGGAACCCTTGGGCAGACCCCGGCGTATTGTGAAAGAGCAGGCTAGATAGCCGAGAGAGTAGGACGGTGATCCGGGTCGTGCGGGTAGCGGCGACCGGGATAACGCTGCCGAGTGCAGCACCTTTTATTTGTAGTTTTATTACTGTTTTATTTTCCCTTGTTCTTTTCGCCTTCTGTTTTCATTATTATTTCTTTGAGCACCTGCGAGTGCATTTGCGGTTCGTGTACCAGCTGTGGTATTTCCGTGGTGCTGTCTATCATCATTGATAGGCAGCCCACGGTCAACAGTGCCCTCTGCCGGGAGAAAAAAAAAGAACCGGTCTAAAATAAAACTGGGCACCTGTGTGGTGTTTCCCAAATACACCTGTCTGTCTCCTGGTCAGTGAATTACCCACACCCCTTCCACAATGCCCTTTGAATTTTTGTCCGTTATTCTGACCCCTCTTGATTCGGTTTTATTTTCTTTGTCCAGGTTTAACACCTGGGCTTCAAGACTGTTTCTTATGTATAGCGCTACCCCTCCTCCTCTTCTGTCCTGCCTGTCTTTCCTATACAGTGTATACCCACAAATATTATATTCGTCCCCATCACTCTCAGACAACCACGTTTCTGTAACACCTATCACATCATAGTTCCCTGTTAGTGCAGTAGCTTCAAGTTCTAGAATTTTGTTTCTGATACTTCTAGCATTTAGATAAATACATTTAATGGTTGTCTTACCTGAGTTGTTGTTCTTGTTTTGATGCTGTCTCCCTTCTGTTTTTTTGTTGATTTCTCCCCCCTTTCTTTCTAGTTTAAATGCTTCTGAACCTGCTCGAGGATGTTTTCTCCAAGTAGACTGGTTCCCTTGTTATTTAAGTGCAGTCCATCCCGTCTATACAGATAGTCCTCGTTGTAGAATGTGGTCCAATGATCAAGATAGGTGAAGCCTTCCCGTGTGCGTCACATCTTCAGCCATGTGTTTTGATTAATTATTTCCAGCTGTCCATATGGTCCTTTGCAAGGTGCCGGTAGTATACCAGAAAATACCACAGTTTTGGTTTTCTCTTTTAATTTCCTTCCTAGCTCTCTGAATTTGTTTTGCAGGGATTTTGGTCTGTCTCTTCCAATGTTGTTTGTACCGATGTGGACAACTACTACCGGGTCGTCTCCTGTTCATTCTAGGAGCCTGTCCACGTTTTCAGTGATGTGCTTGACCGAGGCTCCTGGAAGGCAGCACACTGTTGTAGTAAGTGGGTCCAAACTGCGAATTGAACTTGCTGTGTTTCTTTATTGTTATTCTTATTTTTTCCTCAATTCAAAGAGAGGAAAATGGCGCATGAATTAAAAAAAAAATCTGCAATGTACTGTATGGAATTCAAAACTTAAGTGAGTAGCCACACGTGACCCATGACAACAGATACGTCAAGATTAAATCTAATTATGAGTGGTAGAGGCTAGCTACAACTTGTATCGTGTCACCAATACAAATTCATTACAACTTGACAGACAGAGGGTGACTGCAGGTTGAAGACACAGAGTCCCACCCACTTTGAGGATACATTAGCCAATAGTAATACAGTTGACCTTTTGAAGCTTTTTTTTTTTACTTTAACAAAATTGAATGTAGGCTTAGCCTCCGTAGCCTAATATGATAAGCCAACACTGATGCCCCTATTCTGTAAATCTTCAATCAATCCTAAACATACTTAGTATAAATTAAACTGGATTGGCATGTACTCAAGAGTGCTGAAAAAAACCAAGGGACATCATCAGCAAGCTGCTGGCAAAGATGTTTCACAAATCAATCAAGACAGGAGATGTCCCTGATGACAGACCTGTAGCAGATATAATACCTTGTGGCAGGGTGGCAAGTGGATAGAGGCCCAGAGACAGACTGCAGTTCAAAAAAATAACTCTTATTATAAATAAACACAAAAATAAAAGTGCACAAGGGCAAAAAATAAAGATATTTAAACACAAATAAAGCAAAACCTACAAAAATACAGATTTCCAGGCTGGGCAATGCCTTTACTTGATTCAAAAATTCACCAAACCAACCCCCAACCCCCAACCCCCAACCCCCAACCCCCCACCCCCACCCCCCACACCCGCTTCCTCAGCTCCCTCCTCTTCCCAAATGAGAAGTAGAGGCCTCCTTTTATGTCAGGTGGCTGGGGCCTGATTGATCGTTAATTAAGTTAATCATTTAATCAACTAATAAACCCCAGCCACCTGAACATAATAAACCCAGGCAGGTAGGGGAAATTAACCCCATCCCTGCCAATTTAAAAAGGGCAGAGCTTTGCTCTGCCACATACCTATATTTCAAAAGGGAGAAATCATGGAATCAATCGTAAAGAGACACCCAGAGGAGCAGTTATAGGAGACAGCCAACACAGATTCAAAACAGGGAGCTTCTACCTGGCAAACCTCTCAGACTTCTTCAAAGATGGACACAAAATAATCTATAACATCCTATACTTGGACTTCCAGAAATCTATTGTCAAAGTACTGCATGAAAGGGTAATCATCAAGCTGCAATTCATGGGACTACAAGGTAATAATAATATTTTTATATAGCACTTTTTAGAGTGAACCACCATCACAAAATGCTTTACAGAATTAGGCTGTGAACTATATGCAAACTCACTTACAATAGAACATTGATTTAGCATTTTATTCACAGGATGGAGCACAAGGATGTTAATTGACTTGCTAAAGGTCGCACAGTGAGTAAGTCAGAGGCACAGGTGGGATTTGAACCAGTGACCCGCTTGTTACGAGTTTAACCACTGAACCACACTGTCTCCTTAAGCTAGTACATGCAAGGACCGAGCTACAAAGAAAGGCTGAAAAACAGAATTAATTTCCTTTAAAGAAGAATCAGGGGGACATGATTGGTTTTTAAAATCGTAAAAGAGTTGACCCAAACCAATACCTTAAGCACTGTACAGAAACCAGGACCAGAGGACAAAGTTGGAAATTAGCGGAGATAAACTTAGGACAAGGGGGGAGACATGCTTTTTCACACAGTGGTGAGGGTATGGAATAAGCTACCAAGTCATGTTGTTAAGGCTGAATTACTAGGATCCTTTAAGACCCAACTTGACAAAGTTTTGAGATCAATCAGCTACTAGGAACTGAACAAGCTTATAGTAGATGGGCCTAATGACCTCCTCTCGTTCATACATTTTCTTATGTTCTTATGACAATGATTAATTTAATGAAAATCGGATGTGGCATTTAAGACCTGGGTGTTATGAGGTAATGAGATTAGGTTTTAGTATTGTAGTAAAGCATAGTAAAATAAAGAGTTACAGTATGTGAATTAACTTAATTTATTCAAGATACATGTACAAACGTACAGACAAGAGCAACACCTCCATATATCCCCATCTGATACTCCCAATAATGTATGTGAAATAATATTACCAAGTTTCATCACTACTTCATAAGCATTTATCTAGATGCAAAAGTGTGACATGTAGATGGACAGATGGACAGACAGACAACCCCATATATCCCAGGATCTAATACTTCAATACTGTTTGCAAAATAATAGTTTTATCACAGTTCAATAAGTGTTTTTCAAAATAAATGCAAAACTGTAACCTGTGCTATGACACAAAACTAACCAGCATGCTCAGTCAATTTGTAAAATACAATACCTGACTGAAAGGCTGCCCTTATAAATGTTTACATTGGTAAATTTACACAGTCATTTTGTACCTTTCTCATGCTTTTTCCATGGATATAGTTGCCTTAGTTTACTGGTTTGCCATGTTGTTTGCTTTGTCTGTGCTTTTACTATCCATAGTACTATGACTGCACACAAGCCAGGTATTGAAAATTAAATGAAGCCAGTAAAAATAAGATATGACACAAGACATAATTAGGAGTTATTCATTTCAAATTACCACAGTAATGCGTTGCATGATTTTAATTTAAGCTATTAATATCAAATTGCACAAGACTGATTTGTAACAGGAAGGGATGATGGGATGTGTGGATTCCACTGATGGGCTCATTATAGCCAGGGCTGTAATCATAAACGTTTAACCTAGATCTGAAACTTTTAATAATAATAATAATAATAATAAATAATAATAATAATAATAATAATAATAATAATAATAATAAACAGATTTTTGAAATCCATTTTTATTTATTTTTATTTACTTGATATTTAAATATGTTAAAAGGGAACCCAAACACATTTTTTTGTCCTATAAAAAACGCAAAAAAAAATGTTCTTCCTATTCTGATTTGATATAAAAATATAAATATTGGATTTTGTATGACTCCTTTTTGGGTTACAAATAGCATTACAGTAGGTCTCTTTCAAACAGGAACAGATGGTGAAATCTGACTTGTGAAATCACAGAGTGAAATTGGTGGTGGAAAAGATGGTGAATATTCCTGAAAATACGTAGGATAGCTGTGATTTCACTGACTGTACTTCTTCAGAAGTTCATGAAAATGATGAGTGTAATAGAGAGGGCAGTTTTCTTGATGACACTGGGCTCATTGTTGGTGTGTGTAGCATACACTACAGCCTAATCAATTTGAACCGTATGAAACCGAAAGCAATGCATCTGACGAAACAAGTCAGACATCGCTGAAGGCGATCGCCTACATAACACAGACTAGTAAGTTTTTTTTTTTTTTTTTTTTTTTAAATTCGTATTAATACTATAACGTGTATAAACTAATTGCATACCAATTGATCTGAAGTAATCAGTTTTTTTTAAATGTGATTAAATGTTATTTACATTTAATCCTGGGTGCTCTGCTGTTGCACTTGAGCAAGATACATCACTGAGTCTGATTGCTCAGTATGTTAAAAACGCCCACCTGTATAAATTGGTACAAATCTAAATTGCTTTGGATAAAACCGTTCCTATTACAATGGATTACAAAACAAATTATTATTATTATTTAGTTTCATATTTTGTTAAATGTCTTTCTTTTTGATAGGCTTGTTACTTTTCAACGTCTATTTCTGTTCCCTTTACCGCCCTTTAAAACTGTAACTAGCATTGTTAATCCATGTCCTTTTCTTAATTAAATCAAGGATATCTGGTGATATCGAAACAATCAGGTTTTTTTTTGTTCTGGCTATATAAAGATAATTGATCTCTTTACTCTAGTGTTGAAGGACGCAGGCATGCACTCTACACTGAGTAATCACATATTATTTGAGAGAAACACAAATGCTTATTTCGTAAAACACGTTCTGTCTGTAGACAAACCTCTTTTTAAACTTAGAAAATAACACAAATGCAGAAATAGAAGAAAAATGGTGTAACCATTAAAATAGTACATTTTACATTGCAATCAGCATGCAGTGCGCTGTACTAATTCTGCTTGTTTGTTTTCTAACGTTGTGCATTGAATGCCATATCCTTATCTAATAATATGAATATAATATACACGCTGGGTCTGCTGACAAATATTATAAATAAACACATATTAAAAAAAAAATATAAAATAAAAATAAATATAGGCTAAAATAATTAATATATAATATTTAAAGTGCGGATTACATAAATATAATAACATAAAGCAAGGGGCAATATGACCATTTTATTCTTTCTTTCAAAATGCTGATCTTCCATCTGGTAACCGTTTCTTTAATCTGGGGGTCGAAGTGAATACTGTGGAAAAACTGTGGTCCAGGTTCATACTGTCTTCCTCTTCATGACTCAAAGAAATGGCAGCTGACGCCAGTAAATCTAATGGTGACATATAAGCAGGCGTACCAGCAGGCAAGCCCTCACTAGTATCGAAATCAGACCCGCTCAGCCTGCCGTGTTTTGTCAAGTGACTGACACACTTATGATGAGATGGTATTGATTTCACTACCGTTGATTCCTTCTTTGGTCTAATTGTGGGATACACATCGACTCTCAGTCAAGGCTGGATAACACAAGACCAAGCAATCGCTGTTGTTTCGTAGCACTGCTACTCAAACCAAGCAATCGCTGTTGTTTCGTAGCACTGCTACTCAAAATGGGCCGAGCGAGCACAAGTGTGACCATTTTGTCGGCTTCCTCCAGAAGGCTCTTGTTTTCTGGACAAATGCTGTCCAAACCCTGGCAACCTTGCTGCAACCACCTGCAACACATCGACAGGGCATAATGATCAATTTAATTAGCTGTCTCTCCCACGCTCTACACTGCGAAACCAATGGTAGCAGTCAGAAGTACGAAAATATGTTCATTCTATGACGTCATCGAGCCAATTGGTCACGAAAATCCCAGAGTGTGAAAAATGTACTTTTAACCTCAAAATGAACAATTTCTTAATCCTAATTTTGAAAACTACTTAACTACTTGTTTTTATATGTATACAAGAGTAATTTGGCATAAAGTTAGGTAGAGGTGTATGGGTTCCCCTTTGCTAAATTATTTCCAATTTTTTTTGTAATAGTAGTAATTATTTGTAAACAGAAATCAATTTTGTAAGGTTATTTTCTCATCCTTTGACGGTATTATCTGATAGTAAATTCTGTAATGCAAGATTTGAAAGTTGGCAACAATGGTTAGACTGCACCGAATCCTATCAGATCTTGTATTCCCTTAACAATGGCAACCCTAATCAAAGAATAACCCTAATGTGGGCTCCTGAACAATATCTAACCCCCTTACAGCATACAGAATCACATTAACCAATATTTTGAGATCCACCACTATAGCCTAGCTAGCCCCTATTGGTGGCATGGAAGAGGCGGTTGGTTTGAGGATGTCGTCAGTGCAGTTATTTATTTAATAAACTTGAACCGCACATACAGTGGCTCTCAAAAGTATTCACCCCCTTGGACTTTTCCACATTTTATTGTGTTACAACATGGAATCAAAACTGATTTAATTAGGAGTTTTTGCCACTGATCAACACAAAAAAGTTCATAATGTCAAAGTGAAAAATAAAATGTACAAATTGTTCTAAATTAATTACAAATAAAAAACAGAAAATAATTGATTGCATAATTCACCTCCTTTGCTATGACACACCTAAACAAGCTCTGGTGCAACCAATTGTCTTTAGAAGTCACATAATTAGTTGAATGGAGTCCACCTGTGTGCAATTAAGGTGTTTCACATGGTTTCAGGTTAAATACACCTGTCTCTGGGAGGTAACATAGTTGGTTAGTACATTTCCTAACAAAAACTACATCATGAAGATGAAGGAACATTCAAAGCAAATCCAGAATAAGGTTCTTCAAAAGCACCAAACAGGGTTAGGATATAAGAACATTTCCAAGGCATTGAATATACCCTGGAGCACAGTAAAGTCCATTATTAAGAAACTGAGAGAATATGGCACAACTATGAATTTGTCTAGAACAGGCCATCCTCAAAACCTGAGTATCCGGGCGAGAAGGGCACTAATCAGAGTTACAGTCTTCCACGGCTGAGCTGGGAGACACTGTGCATAGCGCAACAATAGCCCGGGGGGTTCACAAAACTGGCCTTTATGGGAGAGTGGAAAAAAAC
This sequence comes from Polyodon spathula, assembly GCF_017654505.1. Lineage (NCBI taxonomy): Eukaryota > Metazoa > Chordata > Actinopteri > Acipenseriformes > Polyodontidae > Polyodon > Polyodon spathula. Next base: position 19,638,759 of record NC_054555.1, read on the forward strand.
TCACATCAAATCTTGACTAGAGATTGCCAGAAGGCATGTAGGAGACTCTGAGACCAAGTGGAAGAAGTTTCTATGGTCTGATGGCACAAGCCTAACACTGCACATCATCCTGAGAACACCATCCCTATCGTGAAGCATGGTGGTGGCAGCATCATGCTATGGGGATGATTCTCTGTGTCAGGGCCTGGAAAGCTTGTGAAGATAAAGGGCAAAATGGATGCAGCAAAGTTCAGATTAATCCTGGAGGAAAACCTGCTGAACTTGGGAGATGATTCATCTTCCAGCAGGACAATGACCCCAAACATACAGCCAAAGCCACACTGGAGTGGCTTAAAAACAAAAAGGTCAATGTCCTGGAGTGGCCCAGTGTGACAGAGATCGAATGACGCTTGGTGTCAGATCTCCTTCCCGACCTGTGAGGGCACTAGAAAGAAGGAACAGAGTAACCTTACAGCACCCAAGCTCACTGACCCAGACTGTAGATGACGTGGCATGCGAGGATTGGAGGAGCGGATGCGCTTGTTAACCTAAGGGTCATGGGCAAGGGTATAAATAGGGGGGCGTAGCTTCAGTGATCTGTTCCTTTGTATATGGTTAAACCAAAAGACCTAGATGGAGCCCATATTGTCCGTACTAAAGACGTGAGTGTTCTGTCAGTCTGTGTACTAACACTGTGTGTCTTGTGTTGTTTGTCTTCTCACCAAGAATTCTAAACACGATCCGGAGCTGCAGCCACAGGCCAGCGTAAAACCTGAACATCACAACTTACCTTTCCACTACAGGAACTGTCTTTGCACCACTAGCACTAAAATCAAACACTGTAGGAACTGTGTCTTTTGTTTGTGTTTTTGTGTGGGTGAGAAAAGACGGGACTTTTGGTTGCGGGTCACACCCGTGGGATTTTACAAAATAGGAGTGACACATGCCGCTGTACCACTTTCATTATTGTTATTGTTTGCAGGTTCTGCCATTTGAACATTATAATCATTAATTAACACCCTTGCACCTGTAAATCATTTGTCTGTGTGATTAATCCGCTCTGCACTGCACTCACCTGCACTTATTCACCACTTTGCCACACTCAGTCAAAGCCCGGACCTCAATCCAATTGAGAATATGTGGAAAGAGTTGAAAATTGCTGTCCCCAACAAATTGCAGTGACCAGGTGTACAAAGCTGGTTGAGACTTATTCAAATAGACTCATGGCTGTAATTGCTGCCAAAGGTGCCTCTACCAAATATTAACTCAAGGGGGTGAATGCTTATGCAATCAATTAATTTCTGTTTTGTATTTGTAATTAATTTAGAACAATTTGTAGATTTTTATTTTTCACTTTGACAATATGGACTTTTTTTTGTGGATCAGTGGCAAAAACTCCTAATTAAATCCAATTTGATTCCATGTTGTAACACAATAAAATGTAGAAAAGTCCAAGGGGGGGTGAATACTTTTGAGAGCCACTGTACTGGATACGTTTTCATTCAGGTACAAAACTACAAACATCCTAATAAATACATCCAATGTTTTTTCTCTAACTTCGATAAAGTGGATTAAAATATTTTAGTTTTCAAATGTGAAGGGTGGAAAATGCTTTACAGGCCTCAGCTGTTTGCAGAAGCTGTGCTTCGTTGTTATGTTGTAACACAGGCAAGTGCTTTAAACAACGTACATCACTGGAACACAGTAAAATAGCTGAAAAGGATGTGTATGTTTTGAAATGGTCTGTACAGTTATGAGTGTATTAAACTTGCAGACATACAGCCCCATGGACCGGGTGTATCTGTCTTTTATTTCATTCAGGCCCTAAGAGGGGTGTAGTGGCAAAAAACAAACAAACAAACAAACAAAAAAGTACCAGAGTTGTAATGAAATCAATAATGGTACCTTATAAATAGTTCACTTTTTACGTTTTCATACAGCTGAGTTAAAATACACATTTAAGACTTCATCCAGACTGGAAAATACAAATTCCATCATTGGAGAGTAACAAGAAACAATGTATAGTAATAAAGATGTCTGTGTACATCTGTGTATGTGAAAGTCTGTGTTAACAGTAAATGCTATGAATTATTAGTCACAATCCTATCAACTGTGATTCAGTATAAATAGGGAGAAAACTAAAAAGGTTAAACAATTCTTCATCTCATAGGCTATCGCTGGATTAAAAAAACAAGGAGGTGTGATGAATTAAGTAATTAATGTCTGTACACTATTAATACTAACACATGTAAATATAAACAGACATGCAGTCAGGGTTCCTTCTACATACAGACGTGATATCCGAGAGAAGGGCACTTAACTACTGTTTAACTGCCATTCATTTAATCTAGCACTCTGAGAAGCCTGTACTGTGTAACTGAGGCATATGCACTGTGAGCTGTCTGACAGTAGTTCATATTCAGCAATGCACTCTGGAGGACTGTGATGCCAGGATCCAGGAAGAGAGTCTGAATTAAATACAAATACTACATGAAATGTTGAATTCACATAAAAAGTATGTTCTGGGCCCCACTGCACCTCTGTGCTCTGTACTGTTAATGTTATTTCCCTCACATCATCTTGGACTTCTGTCTTCCAGTGAATGCTTGGTTGAAAACCTTGTGTTGTGTTTCTTATAAAGCGGTGAAGGAAGAATTAAACATTCAAATGTAAATCAATGAAAGCAAAGATTTTTCGTTTACATTTATTGACAGATTCATGTCGTCCGCATCCATACCTGAGATGTCACTTAATTGACGTATTGCCAGAGCCATGCTGCACTGCCACTCATCCACCCACCAATGCTCGAGGGCATGTTCAGTGGCGCTTATTGGAGAGTTTACCTTTTGATAGACAGCGGGTACTAGAGGTGTAACAATCCATTGTATATTGACATGATAGAGACATGTATTGTTTGTACATTGATGCAAGACTGTAAGCACAACATAGCTCATTGTAGTTCACCATGTACAGTGGCTTGCGAAAGTATTAACCCCCCTTGGCATTTTTCCTATTTTGTTGCCTTACAACCTGGAATTAAAATTGATTCTTTGGGGGTTTGTATCATTTGATTTACACAACATGCCTACCACTTTGAAGATGCAAAATATTTTTTATTGTGAAACAAACAAGAAATAAGACAAAAAAAAAAGAAAATACTTTGTAGAGCCACCTTTTGCAGCAATTACAGCTGCAAGTCTCTTGGGGTATGTATCTATAAGCTTGGCACATCTAGCCACTGGGATTTTTGCCCATTCTTCAAGGCAAAACTGCTCCAGCTCCTTCAAGTTGGATGGGTTCTGCTGGTGTACAGCAATCTTTAAGTTATACCACAGATTCTCAATTGAATTGAGGTGTGGGCTTTGACTAGGCCATTCCAAGACATTTAAATGTTTCCTCTTAAACCACTCGAGTGTTGCTTTAGCAGTATGCTTAGGGTCATTGTCCTGCTGGAAGGTGAACCTCCGTCCCAGTCTCAAATCTCTGGAAGACTGAAACAGGTTTCCCTCAAGAATTTCCCTTCAATTCTGACCAGTTTCTCAGTCCCTGCCGATGAAAAACATCCCCACAGCATGATGCTGCCACCACCATGCTTCACTGTGGGGATGGTGTTCTCGGGGTGATGAGAGGTGTTGGGTTTGCGCCAGACATAACGTTTTCCTTGATGGCCAAAAGGCTAAATTTTAGTCTCATCTGACCAGAGTACCTTCTTCCATATGTTTGGGGAGTCTCCCACATGCCTTTTGGCGAACACCAAACGTGTTTGCTTATTTTTTTCTTTAAGCAATGGCTTTTTTCTGGCTACTCTTCCGTAAAGCCCAGCTCTGTGGAGTGTACAAATTAAAGTGGTCCTATGGACAGATACTCCAACCTCCTCTGTGGAGCTTTGCAGCTCCTTTAGGGTTAACTTTGGTCTCTTTGTTGCCTCTCTGATTAATGTCCTCCTTGCCTGGTCCGTGAGTTTTGGTGGGAGGCCCTCTCTTGCCAGGTTTGTTGTGGTGCCATATTCTTTCCATTTTTTAATAATGGCTTTAATGGTGCTCCGTGGGATGTTCAAAGTTTTGGATATTTTTTTATAACCCAACCCTGATCTATACTTCTCCACAACTTTGTCTCTGACCTGTTTGGAGAGCTCCTTGGTCTTCATGGTGCCGCTTTCTTGGTGGTGCCCCTTGCTTAGTGGTGTTGCAGACTCTAGGGTCTTTCAGAACAGGTGTATATAGACTGAGATCATGTGACATATCATGTGACACTTAGATTGCACACAGGTGGACTTTATTTAACTAATTATGTGACTTCTGAAGGTAATTGGATGCACCAGATCTTATTTAGAGGCTTAATAGCAAAGGGGGTGAATACATATGCACTCACCACTTTTCCATTATTTATTTTTTAGAATTTTTTGAAACAAGTTATTTTTTTCATTTCATTTCACCAATTTGGACTATTTTGTGTATGTCCATTACATGAAATCCAAATAAAAATCCATTTTAATTCCAGGTTGTAAGGCAACAAAATAGGAAAAATGCCAAGGGGGGTCAATACTTTCACAAGCCACTGTAGCTCTTAAATGCTGAATAAGTTTTTTTTTATATATACTTGGTCCTTAACACATTACATTTTCTGTCTTTTAACAAAATAGTCCATCATTAAATGATCACTTGATCTCATTATGCATCCTGCAAGCAGCCCATAGTGACACATGTCCTATTGTAACTTGAATGTCACAGAATGTATCCTATAATGATGTAACATCGCACCCCTAGCAGCTAGCTAGCATCAACAAGTATTTTTAAATTGTACTGTGCCCCTCCCATACCCTGGGCCCAGGTGCATTTGCATACCCTTCACATGCCTTGACACTGTGCTGCTGGAAACTTAATTCTGAGAAACACTGGCCAGTGTAGCACACAGGTGGTACTGCAGACTAGAAGTATTGTGATCCTGGAACTCAGACTGATAGTAGATAAGAACACTTTAAACAAGTGTCTCTATTTACTGTGTATTTATAAATACATGTGTGCTTACACATAATTCAGAAGTTGTTATGCTTTCTATCAGAAATGGGTTAGGGTTAGAGTTAGGGTTATATCATGAAAAAAAGATGTACACATTAAGTACATTGTAACTATGCAGAATAACATTGTAATTATGTGTACGTGTACATGTATTTACTGAGTAACTACTATGTAAATACATCATAATTAGATACACTTAATGTCAATTGTTATAAAAAAGAACTTGTTATTTGCATAAGTTAACTGTGATTAATGAACATCCTTGATGTATGTATTTCTTTTATTCTGAGGGATACTGGCTACAGAGAAAACATGAGAATGCCAAAACACAGCATGAAAACATGTTCAGGGAAAACAGTTAATAACAAAAAAGCAAACACATGTAAAACACTAAAAATTACATTATGATACTGGGTCTTTTACCATTCTGTGCCACATTCATTTTAACCGCCCCCCACAATGACTTTCTATATATATAATCCCTGCTCCAGGAGGCTTTGTTCTTGTTCACAAATGCGTGTTGTAGTTTTAAACCAAGTGATGTCTGTTGTGCTTCTAATGATAAAGAGCCTGTTTTCAGAGACCCTTATTACTGATAGAGCAAGACTACAACGTATTGCTGTGGCTTGAAACAGTTAAAGCCGCAAACCCTATATCTGAAGTGCCTCTAAAGTGCCGAAGCCTCTAATTCACCAATTTCAGCTGCTAATTACCAGACAATAGAAGTGTGCAGTGTTCGCTAGCAGGGGGTCAAGCTGTGAGCTCTGAGAATTGGCACAGCTGAGTGACATTACCATGCAGGGTGAAGGGAGAGGGGGAGGGATTGGAGTTGGCACTAGCTGGCACTTTACCATATTGCTCCGAGGGACAGGCACAGCTGCATGAAGACGGGCCTTGGCAGATGTCCAGGCCAATATAGGCAGTTTGTGTGTGTGAGAGCGTGTGTATTACCATGTTGGCATCTGTGGGAGGTCCCACCAACAGAGGGCATGGGCTGGTTTTCATTGAGACAGGCAGATGGCACAGCACCCATATTGGTCCTGGATAGTGTCCTGATTGTATTCTTCAGTTTTAGTGTTTGTGAAAGGTTCTGCACTGAAACTGGAATCCTATTTACAAGTGAAACAAATAGTTTTAAAAAAACATGGGTCTATCAGATGACATTTTGCCTATAAGTGCCTGCAAAAGAAAAAATATTTACTATTGAAGTTGTTTCTGCTTTAATGGAACGACCATTGGGTATACCGACAAAAATGAACTTGCTACATCCTGAGTTTTGTCTATTGAATCCGGTGTAGGCACACTTTTCTCTTTTTCATGTTTTTTTTTTTTTTTTATCTTTAACAATATTATCATTTAATATTTATGACACGATGTTAAACACCATACTGAAGACATGTTTAAAGATGGTGCACACATGGAATAATGGACACAAAGTAGAACCTTAAATGAGAAAGTTTACAGGTGAGCAAAGGATTCAATACGCATGGAGAAAATAATAATGTGTCAGTAGTTCATTTCTGAAAATATGTTAGATCCATTAAAGGTGAAACACTTACTGCAAAGTTAGCTGTAGCCAGGATCATTGTCCCTCGCATTACATTCACAAGCATTCACATTTTATTACAAGTGAAACACATATTAGCTTTTAAACACCCTCACTTCTGGACTGGAAGGTCTTTCTGTTCATGGAGGGCATAGTTCAGTTTTTTTGAACTGCAAATGTTATTTTCTAAAGGTACGTAAAATCTATATTTGTGTTTGCTGCCTTGTAATGCTGGGTGAAAACACTCTGACTGTTATATAAAACAAACATTTTTGTAGTTGTATTTTATACACTGTGAAACTTACTGATTTACATTGATGCTGTGAAATAAAAAAATAAATAAAAAACATAGATTCATTTTGTTTTTTTCTACTTTTAAGACATATTATTTTGTATGTAGGCATATTATATTTTAAAATACATGGTTGAATTTTCATCCCGTGACTTCATACGCCATTTCCTCTTTCCTCTATGATTTTGAACACATTTATCCTGACTGCTCTGTGATTTTTGGTACACAAATCCGTTACAAAATGATTCAACAGTAAACATGTAACAACATTCTTAAAATAAGCGAATTATAAATGTGCATATTATTATACATAGTATTAAATATAAGCCTTGAAAAAACATTATTACATTGTTAAAAAATAATAAAATCCTGCAAGCCGTTACCACACTCCAAATATCCAAACCCTTCTGCTGCCACCTTACCAGTGCCTAAGCAACAACTCAGCCAGTGCCACTAAACACTACAGCTATGGCCAAAAGTTTTGCATCACCCTATAGAATTAACTAAAGTTGAATGAAACGTGCTGAATAATGTTAAGTTAACATACTGAATTACATACAGTTTTGTAGTCTTCCATATACTTAAAGAAAAACTGACAAATATTAAAAATGTGACATTTTGAAATCTAACATGAAATAATGCACTACTGTTATGGCTTCTGGTAGACTTTTGTGATATCATTTTGTAGTTTCTTTGATTAATGATGTTAAATAAAATATCTAAATGATGTTCATATAGTGTTTTTGTTTTGTTTGTAATTATGTCTCAATCCTGAAACTCTAGGTGATGTAGATGTAGTTCCCATAAGCAACGCTCGAACACTGAGCCCTGTGTCCAACAGACAGGTGTTTAAAACAAGCACTTTTATTGGCCACCCCACTAATTAAAAACAACAGTCAGGGCTCTTAACACTTCTTCATTTTATGTTAAAGAGATGTCCATACATATTTAGAGTGAAAGTAAGTGCAGAAAACCAGTTTTTAAAGCTGCATCCTATTTTTGGCACAGATACAGATATACAGCTATCTATATCTCAGTTACAGATACAGCTACAACTACAGATATTACCTCATTGGCTCACCCTCAACTGGCTCTCGGAATTTATATTTTTTGTCAACAGAAGCAATAGCCATATATTTATGCCAACAATGGTATAATACAGGCAACCGTAAAACAGAAAATCTAAAATACTAAATACAATGCAGTGAAAACAAACTAAGAAATAAGCAGTTGCCGTGGAACGGTGATGTACCTATTCTACTAAATAGGAATTCCCACTGACACACACTCTTTATTGTACTCTGTTGGATTTCAAATCCCTAGACTGTGTTAGTCATAGAAAGCATCGGACATCCAGACTTTTTTTGACATTTACATGCAATGAAATGCAATGTACCTATCTGTGTCAAATCATTCCCATAGCTGAGGGTAAATGACTAATGGCATTAACATTTCAGTTTTTACCCACACTGCTAAAGCCAATGAACACTTCCTATCCATCTTCTGTTTCTTCAGAACATCTAGCGGTCCACAAGCCCTCAGCCATGTCATTCTCTTTGCTAGCCGGCTCACATAAATCACCTACCAGAGGTTTCTTGCCAGATTACAGTTTTTTTTTTTCTTTTTTCTTTTATTTCAGGATTAGAAGTCAAAACGATTGAGGGAGCATACGTGGTCATCCTAAAAATAATATAATTGGGCTCTCTAAATGTATTATATAAATCTACAGTGAAGGTTCTTGAATTTTAGTTTCAGTTACTATTTCTAAATTCACCACAAGCGAGTGGTTAATAGTAATGGATAAAAGTTACAGAAGATATGAGTTTGAGACTGAGGTTCTATTATTGATCCACAGTAATCCCAAACATGTCAGCAACGTGGTGATACCAATGGACAAGCACATTTGTGTGTCTGGCAAAGGCCACATTATTGAAACAATAATGTGACAAAGCAAGTCTGTCTCCGAACATATCTGTTCCATATGCCTCACAATCTAACAAAGGAACATTGATTTGTGAGAGAGATCTTTTCTTGGGCAAATGTAGTCTTGTGAAATATCGCTTGAAATCAATTTATAGGAAAGTAGAAAACAATTGATGAAAGTCCTATAAATATACACAAGAGCTTTAAAAATGCATTTCTAGCACTCAAAGTTTGACAGTGATTTGATATGTTTTAAAGCCGTAATGTGTTTTTTTTTTTTTTTTTTTTTTTTATAAAAAGGAATATAAAATACATTTGTGCTAGTGTACAACTCATAATCCAATACACTGACACAATCGTTATGAATGCTAGTTTGTATGTGTTACTTGGGACACCCATGATACAAAAAAGTCTTTGTTTTATGTTTTTGATACTTATGTGTTATAAAAAATTAGTAACAACCCTTTGTATAAAAATACAGAGACTGAACTGTGGTGTTGAAGTCTGGATTCCACAGCTGATATTAATACTTCATTATGATCGCATGAAACCCATATTTTGTAACTGTACCACAGGTAAAAGGGCGGGGACTGTTGGCTGTGAAGGTATGGGTGACTGCAGAACACAGTCCAAGACAACTGAGATGAATACAAAATAATGGGAAGTTTATTAGAGACAATACAGAGATAGATAATACAAACAACAACAACAAAGGTACACAAACTGTAACATGAATACTGACACACACACACACACACACACACACACACACACACACACACACACACACACACACACACACTAAAGGGCTTTTTATGTTCCGTTATATGCCACCAACATGGCTCCTCCAATGTCTGCTCAATATGATCTCCTACCCTCTCACGAATCTCAAAGCACCTAGAGACTAATATAGATTCTATTAGCCCCTCCCTGATATAACACTGGCCAATCACACTCTATAGAATATATTTTCTGTGTTTCTTATGCTTTTTTATAAACTGTGTAAAATTCTCAATGCAATCTTACTACGCATGTTAATATAAAAGACGTAGTGGGAGCGGGATCGCCCCTTACCATGCAGACAGCCTCCAGCAATGGACCACCGGAACCTCTGAGGAGCCTCCAAACCACAGACAGTGACAGCTAGGATTACATTTCTTCAACACATGACATTTATGGAGAATGCAAGGTTTTTTTTTTTTTTGTTAATATCACACTTCACCAGAGCACAGTTTAAACTTCACCCTAGTGAAGTTAACACTCTTTGCTCTCCACTCTGCTAAACTGCAACTAAACAGACAAAAAAACTTTTTTTTTTTCTACAGTTTATAATACAGACAGTAGGTGAGTAATTATGCTAATTATTTACTTTTTTGTTATGAGTTTTTTAAGTCGAAGACACAGTGCTACAATCAGTCTCTTTTTGTTTTTAATCCGTATGCTCTGCTTTTATTGTCTCCATCTCAATTGGGGATGGATCACAGTGTGAACTGTTGACCATGCCCACCACATATGAACATCATCTCACAATGCTGCCCATTACACTCTACCCCTCTTTAACCTTGGCGATCTGAGATCCGGGTCACGGCAGGGTGGAGGCTGGGCATGAACCAGCAAACCTGAATGCAACAAGCAAACTTCTTAACCCCTGTGCAAAAGAGCCGAGCTGGTCTGCGTTAGTGGTTATAGAGCTTTCAACCTCATCTCATCCTACTAACAGTGGACAGAATCTATAATGGTAGTGCATCACAACACTGCCTGTTTTACTAAATAATTAATTTGAGAATTGATCATTATTTCAATGGCAGGTGGTTGTAAAATGCATCAACAAAGACAATAATTAAACTATGTAAAGTTGCAGCAGAAAAGGTCCCATTCTATTTACTGTGACAGGGAAACAGCAAAGGGTGGCACAGACAATACTTGCAGACAGGCACCTCAATGATTTCCCTCCATGGCATATTGACACACTGACATAACAATACCTGTGGAGAGACAGCGCTGCTAATAAATTGAGACTCGAATGGAGGTGATCAGCTGGGATCCTCTTTGGACACTCAGATATCCACAATGTCGCTTCAAAAGACTGGATTTCAAAAGGCACTTTGAAATATCAAGAAGTGTTGGAGTTTGAACATTCTCAGGTAATATAAATCCAGCCAGCCAGCACAACGGCTCTTTAAACGAGGACCTCAACATTCATTTTCAGTGGATAACCATTCCCCTGGCAAAGTAAAAAGGATATTAGTTATGGCTATTGCATGTTTTGATGTGTATTGATATTGTTTATTTGAATTATAGTTCAAGGTGGCATCTGCAGTATCAGTGTTTTTTTTTCTATAAAAATAAAACCTTACCACTTAATCGTGAGAATGCCTCTAACAGCACTGCAATGTGCAATCCTTTCTTTAATATTTTTTTTGGAGTTATCAAAAAAATGTGCCCATTTGTTCCTCATAATTATTATTACATTTTATTTTTTTAGTTTGTATTAGCTTATTTGGTGATTTTATTATTTTTTCAAAGATATTCATTATATCCCTGTGCACACTTAAGTGAAATTATTATTTTTTTTTTTCATTTGTCAAAGAAAAAAGCAATTAGCATATACTTTTTTAAAATGTTTTTGTGTGTGTGTGTGTGTGTGTGTGTGTTGGTATTTCAGTTGTTTTTTGGGGGACTGTGTGGGTTATAGGTAGTGTTCCTCATTTTCATTTTGTATCATTTAAAAAAATTTCCAGAAATTTTTTTGAGTTTATTTTACATATATTAAAATAGGGATAAAATCTGTAAAAACATTTTTTTAATTGAAACATTGGTAAAAATTGGGGGGAAAAAATCTCGCTATACACACTTTACATGTGGAATATGATGTGTAGAAGTTCTGTTTGCTGATTAGGTTTAATATCCCCAGCATGTCTAAAGCACAATCTTCGCAAGTCGAAGTTATATTTTCCCAAGTTAACTGGTACTTTGCGAATATTTGGGCAATCGCTGTGCTGACGGAAACAGTATCTATAGAAGGTATGAACATGACATCAGCACAAAACAAGCCAGGTTTATTCACCTTGAAATCATAACAATAAAATAAAATTGACAAAACTAGGTGGTGCAAGCCATCGAAAGATGCGTCAAAAATTACATTGGACATTACCGTCAATGCATTCCATGTAAGTTTACCAACTAAAGCATCACCATTTTTTGTCAAATATTTATGATTAAGATTGTCACGTTAGGCAGTGTTTTAGCTGATGGACAGACAGTACTGTCATACAAAGCCACAGATACATACCTCTGCAATAAACAGTTAACTAAAATAAACTCATTAACACAGTCATTCTGCGCTCTCTTTTTGCGTGTGTAATAGCAGCATAAATTGATTGTTTGTCTCTGTTCACTTTCTTGTTTTAGTTTAATGTGTCACTTATTTTTCAGTATATTCCTTTATTGTCAGCGTGAACATGTTCCTCAATGCAGCAGTATTTGCAGCGCTATGCATCCTCAGCCTCATCTGATCCACTTCTGTTATTTTTGCTTTTTGTATACTTCAAACATTATTTTTCTTTTGGATATACTGATATATGTTTTCTCCACATTCCTCATCCACTAAAAACATTATATTTTGGTGTAAGTATTTCAATTTAGTTTTTGATCAAGCTAGTAGCTACTACGCCCAACAATTGCCACAGTAATCAGACTTTGTTTGGCCAACATAATCAGGTGATAGTGTGTTTATGAAGTGAAAGAGAACCACAGTTGAACATTATTTCTGACCTCTAAACATCTCCTGTATCGTAGGATACAGTGTAGGGCTGCTTATGTCGGAGTAAAAATAAAACAGCATTTTAATCAAATTATTGTATAGGCCTATTTCCTAGAGAATAATACTGGGGTTATATTGAATAATACGCAAAAATCGGGTATAAATCAATAAAAACCATGTCCACTTAGCAGAAAATCCTGTCATTTTTCGGTAAAATTCAGAATAAATCAGAAATGCAGAACACTGTTTATCTGTCTTATAATATTATTATTTCTCTGTCTTTGTTCAGACAAAGGGTAAAAATGTATTGCTACTGCATGCTTCCAATGCATTAGTTAAAAGCAAAACAAGAATATACATCATTGGTCTTTGTCACGGAGATGGCAGGAACCAGGAAATAAACAATAGAGAGGTGGAGTTTGGTGAAGCTGAGCGATTGGTTTCGCTCAGTGTATAATAATGAAACAGAAAGAAAATAAAAGGTTGTAAAGACAAAACACACAGGACACGGCACTTTCACCAGAATAAAGAGACAAACAAAATGGACTACACAGACAAACACAGTGAGCTGATATTTAACTATCATTATTATTATTATTATTATTATTATTATTATTATTATTATTATTATACCTCCGTCTCCAATCCCATTCTCCACCCACCGAACACACTACCCCGAGTGAGTGAAAACAGCTGCTTTTATGCAGCTGAACCGAGACTTGATTGCTAATCAATCATTCAATTGGAGTCGCGGCACAACTGCAGGTGAATTAAGAAAGTGCAATTCCTTGTGCTTGCATATTATTTCATTTTACTTGCATGTGAAGTGCTGTGCAATCCTCGTGCCTAAATACAAATATACATTTTAAACAACTCGTGTTCCACAGACCCTGTGTACCAATACAACACAAAACAAACACATAGAAGAATGAAATACACACAGGGGCGGGCATCATTGCTACACAATGGTAAGACATTTTTTCAAGTTTTTAAAAAAGAGCTATTTTTTCTTGAAGTTTCTTCAGTTGATTTTCTTGTGAGATCTTTGATGTATGTACAATATTTCTTTTGTGTGCCTCTTAAACACTTTAACAGGTTCACAGGCTCGGACTAGTTCCCTGTGTAAAACAAGAAGGGGTGGAGAATCTAATGCGTTACAGTCCCAACAAAACAAGTTAACAATTCTGAATCATGAAACCATTTAAAAATATTGTTAAGGGGTTGTAAAAGTGTGTGTCTATGCGCGTGGGGGGGAAAAATACATGTACTGCCCCCCACCACTACGAAGAGTGGGTGGGACTTGACCCCCTCATCACCGCCCAGGATCTGCACCTATGCCCTAACCAATACGCCATCAGCAAGAGCATAAAAGCTCTGTGTGTTATTCTTTCATGTCGTTTTTTTCTGTTTCTGTTGCTCAGGCAAGCGCTGGGAAATTGAAACGGGAGTTGACCGCTTATAGCCTGGACGAAGGGCTGCCCTCAGCCACAGATTCCCTGAGGTTTCCCCCTAAAAAAAAAAATATGTGAGTAGGGTTTTTTTCTTACCTGATTGCTGACCGGTTCGTATTTAGTTCTGCAGTCATGCTCTGGTGGACAAGTCGTGTCTCAGCTGCTGATTTTCATTAAATTCAATATTTGGGGGATAGGTGGCAGGGCGTCACTGTGGAGCGTGATAGTTATTTATTATTATTCATTTATGGTTTGGTGGCCTTGTCTTTTTGGGGGGAGGTGGTCACAGCCACGTCCTATCTGCGGCACTAGGTTGCATGTAACTGTTCATGTTTTTCCAGTCGGCCTTACTCAGGTAGCTGTCGGGCACCCACAAACGAGGCCTCCGGGCAAATTTATCTCTCCTTTGTGGGGTGCATTAATTATTTATTATTATTTTAAATTCATGGTTTGACAGCCTCGTCCTTTTGGGGGGAGGTGGCACATAGCCACTTCCTATCTGCGGCACTGGGATGCGTATAACTGTTCATGTTCTTCCAGCCGGCCTCACGCTGGTAGCCATCAGGCACCCACGGACGAGGCCTCCAGCCAAATTTATCTATGATTCAGGCCCTGAGTGCCCAACACAGTCATCGGGCCCTGAGCATCCTCACAGTTCATAAATCATCTGCAATCGTAATCATTGTCATTTATTCATTGCCATTCATTCATTGCGGATTTTCCGTGCTGAAATTTTGAATACTGTCTTTGGATACTGTTTTAATTCTGGAAACTGTTTTAAATATTTTGCTAAAAATTGCATTGCCTTTTACATTGTATGCAGTTCTGTGCATGGGTGACATTTTGATATTATTTTGCTGTTGGGTCGTTAACAGGGAATTTTGCACACTGCTGCAATACGTACCGGATTTAAAAATATAGTTAATGTGTTGTCTCTTTAGTTTTGGCAAGTGATATTTTCTGAGTCATATCGTTCTGAATTAAAATAATTCTTCTGTTGAAAATTATAGTACTATACCAACAAAACCAATACAGTAAATATAAATGGAAGCCTACTTATTTTAAAACACTTTTCAGATATTCTTTGATATTGTATCTTTTTTGTTCCCTGAAAAACAGACAAGGGTTGGAATGGGCCACAATGAAATAATCTGATATGCATCAGACGCGTTTAACACTGGAACCGCCAAGATTTCGGACTACATACAAGCGCCGTACCCGTAAAATGTGCGGCTCTATTTTAAAATGGCTTCGATATGAAAATGAAAAACAAACCATTGGATACAACTTAATATTTTTATTTACGAACATCATACATAATATTTTCAGAACAGAAACATCGTATTTACATTGGAAATGTAACTTCTTATTTCTTATTTTTTCAAAAAGAGCACATATACATAAAATAAACTGTAGAATGCTCTATGCACATATAACATTATAAAACATAAGTAACTAGTTATACAAATAGGATAAAACAAAAATATAACATAACTTATGCAACGTGAATGTGCTTTGAGTGAAACAGAGATCAAAGACTCTGTCTGTCTGTTTAGAGTTCTATTACAGCTTTCTAAGTACAATCTATGCAGAAAACACACTTTTCAACTGTACCGGTTCATTTGCCAAATACTGCCTTTTCAGAACAGGCGCAGACATGAAAAGTTCTGTTTTTATTGCATTTAGTAACTTGGCATTTTCTTTTATTCCATGTGCCAGTGGGCACAGTGCTTGCTGAAGGTTGAGGGGCATTTGCCATCTGGCTTTCGTGTCTCTTATCAAAATGTTTCTGCCCCAGCTCCAGGGCTAGCTGCAGAATGAAGTCCCTCCGAGTGATTGTGTTGCTGATGAACCCCTTGTACAAAACCAAAGCTTTTATGGCAGCCAGGTCCAAAACATTATAAAAAACAGCCACCTGTGAGTACCACCTTTTACATAATACAGCCATGCCATTTAATCCAGTATATCCACACCATACTTTATTGCGTTGCAAAATGCAACAGTCTCTGGCTTTCATTTAGCATCAATTCCGATGGTCACTAATTCGTGCAGAGAGCTTAGAATAAGCACACATATCACCTTGTATTGTGATTCAATGTGTATATTTTGTGACAACTGATAATAATAATAATAATAATAATAATAATAATAATAATAAATAATAATAATAATAATAACATATGATGTGTAGAATGACTTTCATTAGTGTTTCAGCACTTGACAAGAGTATATAATATGTTATTTCACCATGACTTTGATTTTATTAGAAAGCCCAGATAAATTGCCGGCTGTATTGTATTGATTTCAAAGTGCCGCATAAACTGCAGGTCTGGCGTTTGAAGAAGCTAATACTTATTCATTTGTACAATTCTGCAGCTGTAAACACTGTATGGATATTTAATTCAAATATTTAGTAACACTGAAGAACAGACATGCACAAGATATTCACATTCGCGGAGATATTTAAATTTGAATTGCAAAAGCCGTTCAAACAGCGGCTATGGCGGTGCTAGTGTTAACAGTTACTGAAGTCAACATTTTCTAGGGTCGGATATGTGAGAACTCATTGTATCTAACTTTACTGCTGTTCTTTGCAAACAGCACTTATTTGTTGTTTGCTAGCTTTTCCAACAAAACGTGCTGCTGGACTTTTGTAAAAATGCTCTTGCTGCTTTATTTATTTTTTGTATGTCTCAACTTCTTCCTCTGCAAAGGCACCAGCCACAATAAATATGAATTAGGAGGGTGGAGGCTGACTTTGTGTTTATGATAGCAAGACAGTTTTATGGTATCGTAAAGCAACTTACTTCAAAGTAATATTACTCTTTTATGTTTTCAGACAGATATGTACCTGGGTAAAAGATTCTTCCATGTACGGTAATTCCACACTTACACAAAAAAAATGACACTTTTTTAACATAAGTGTTTAAAGCTATGAGTGAGTCTTTTATCCTTTGTAATTTACAAATGTCATGAAGTATGGATTTTTCAGACACGCAGGTGTACAGAAAAAAAACAGACAAAATTATATATATATATATATATATATATATATATATATATATATATATATTATATATATATATAAATGTTTAAAATGTATGATCAATATACACTAAGGGGGAAATTAATGGGTTCGCCCATGGGCACATGTGATTTATCAAGTGGAATGAAAGCACAGATTGACAGCACAAGAATAGTAAATTGTAATGAGTTGCTCTGGCACCGGGGACACAACACAGCTTTGAGAACAGTGTCAGATCTTAAACAGAATATATGACAGGGTCCCCAAGTGACTCACCTCTGGTCTCCATGTTCATGTCCTGGCTGTGCAAAATTGCAGGTCTTTGCTGGGGATTGTATTAGATCTGGAACAAGGGTTAGGGAAGTAAAATTGGTAACATAGTAAATGTTTGTGTATGTATATGTCATTGCAATGTTATTATGCACAGTTTCAACGTACTTAACTGTACATCTTCTTTCATAATATATGTCAGTACACGATTGTATCTGAAAAGGGTTAGGGTTAGGCTTAGTTAGGTTTAGAGTTAAGGATAGGGTTAGTGTTAGTACTAGAGTTATACCATGCACAAATATTTACACATTAAGGACACTGTAACTATGCATAATAACATTGTAATTGTGTAAGTATACATGTCTTTACAAAATAATTACTGTGTAAATACAGAGTAATTAAGTTGCACTTAATTTAAAGTGTTACAGTAAAATCATCAGTGACTGAGTAACCTCATAGTGTTACAAATGTTAACGGCTCAAGCAGGCATCTGCAGGGCTGGCCTTTGTCCTCTAAAGAAGGGGTAGGCAAATTGTGTGTAATAGATATGAAACAATAATAACAGAAGGCATGCAAGTGATGGCGGGCAGACATACAGACCAGGAGGTAAATCTTTAAAAATGAAACACTGTTTCTTTAAATACACCACCCCCCCCCCCCCCCCCCCCCCCCCCCCCCCCTTCTCGTTTTATTCTTTAATACAACATGAATTTAATAAATATATGCAAATATGTGCGGCGGTACATGCCGGCTGTAAATCAGGCAGAAGATGAGCTTTGAGTTGCGTGCAGATCGAGGCGGAGAGCTGACCCAGGGTTAATCAGTTTTTACTTCTCAATCACATTCAATACAAGCGTGTGTGTGTGTGTGCTGCTCAGAGAGATGAACTGCTGCGTTGGAGTGTGGCTGCTCTCTCCCTCTCTCAGCAGCTGAGCATATAACATGCAAAAGAATAGAAATACACACAGTAAGGTGTATGCACTGTATAATAAAGCATTTATATTGGTAAGAAATACCTGTTCTGGGAGCAGCAGATGACCACGTAGTTTATGCTAATAAAAAGACAGCTTTTACAATATTTATATGGCCATATTTATATTTTTGTTATAACATGACAGCCTCTACACGACGTAATGACATAAATTAGAAATCACACAAACATCACATAATTATTTATTTTGCCAACTAAATCTGAAGCTAATATGCAAATAAGCCCCAAAGCATTGAAGCGTTTGATTTGGTTTTTATTTTTATTTTTTACATATTTCAAAAGTTTTGTGTTTGTTAACATTTATGTATTTAGCTAAATCTAGAATTTTTATGGTTAAAGCTATTAAACAATATGTGTTTTATAATATAACCCAGGAAAAACAACACATATATATATATATATAGTTTTTTTTTTTTTTTTTTTTTACACTTATTGCTCCCATACATGCAAGCTGCCATTTCAATTCTGTTCACTGCAGTTTCACTGACACTAGTCACTTCAAACATCATTTCTCCGGTTCTGCAAGTCTTAAAATCGAGTACAGTATAGTGATGTGTGTATTAAAATCACCAACAAAAGACGTGACTACCCGAGTACACAAACAGCAACGTGACTGACTGCTGAGAAAAGATGAACAAAGACATCACCACCTGAATACACAAACAGCAATGTGACACTGCTGAGAAATAACAAACCAAGCTTCTTGAGGAATTCCAAGAGAAATGTTTATAATTTCAACATTTCTAACAAACAGTACCAGCTTGGATAGATCGGAAATTCTGATCAGACCCCATATTTTTCGACATGCCAATTAATGTTCAGAGTTGTTGTAGTTGGTAGATTACATGTTGCCTAATGTCGTTTAGTGTTGTGTCGTACTTGCTGTTGCCAGGATGTGTTTTGCCAAAAGTGAGTGGTGTGTGTACGACAGAGACGCCATCTTACAGTGCGCAGCACAACAAACAAGCTCTGTGGTTAATCTACAAAAACACTGTTTCCTGTCAGTTTTGTACAGTATAACAGAGTAATTGAGGTTGTATCTTTACAAATGTATATTTATTTGATGTTTTTTTTTTTTTTTTCCTTAAATTGAGGATGGTAACACATATGTAAATAAAATATATTTTATATATGTTTTTATGAATGAGAAAAATGTTAAATATGTGAATAATATATCAATAACCTTACCATATATTTTCAACATATAAATTAAATATATGCACCAGATATTTTTAATGTATTAATGTATCTATAGAGCATGGATAGTTTGTGTTTTCAGGGAAGTGGAGCAGCAAAAGTAAATCAGCCAAAAGCACCATTCCACATATAATTTGTAGTTTCCAACACTCTTACGTGAAATGAAGAAAAAGAAAAGTCATACAGTAAGAGAAATAAGTCACCAAAGGAAGGTAAAAATGTCCATCACCTTGTTCTTTTTCTTCAGATGTATTTTTTTGCAGATTTTTGCAGACCCAGGCAATTTTTCCTTTCCGATCTGATCTCGGACCCTGTCCAACATCATCAAAAAGACGTCAAACACGGGTCTCTAGTCATTTTTTCTCCGGAAAAAAGATGAAAAAACCTTTCAATTGCCGAGTGAGATCAATAGGAGCCAAGAGAAGCCGAAAAAGGGGCGTGTCTGAGCAGTACACATAGCCCCTGCACCACAGAGATAACACAGACACAAACAAAGGAGATAACTGCTTCTGCATCTAGCACTCAAAGAATATAATGGACATTTGCAGAGCTTTTTGAGATGCTGTAGAAATAAAATAATGACTTGGATCACATTATACAAGTGATCAGGAGAGGATTTATCAGTATGCACGACTATAAAAAGGTATGTGAAAAATACAGCGAACAAGGGGTGGGGCTTGTCTGGAGATGTAGCACTGAGTGTCCTTTTGCGATGTAGTGCCTTTTAAAACCTGTTTTATTCTAAAAAACAGCACTTGTAAAATAAACAGTGGTGTGAAAATAAATTGGACTTGACATGCCTGACAATCGCTAAATAAATGGACCGCAAAGGGTTAAACAACCATTGGTTTCTTACCAAATGACTGACATCTCCAAGGGCTCCAACAACCAATTAGGGATGGCTTTATACACTTTCAAAACAAATTTAAAGTTAGACATAAAGCTAGATGAGCGAGTTTTATTTTTTATTTTTAAAAATTTGGTCAGAAAATTCAGTGATCACTATTACAAGCTTATCATAAATCATACTAGATCATCCAGCATATTTAGAAACCCAAACATAAATTAACAAAATATTAACTGTAATGAAACAGGATAAACTTCAGGGATGACTCTCCAATCAAAATGCATTTCACTAAAGCACCAGGCCAAATAAAGATACCTTTTATTATGAGGAGCAGCATTTCAGTATCTTAGGATTCGGTGTTGATTATTGTATATACCATGATCTTAAAGTGCATACTAAAGAAAATGTTGATGAGTTGGCAAATCTATCTGATGGCGAACTTCTTCACATTACGCACCTGTCAAACAATATGATGTAAAATGAAAACCAAGCACAGTGTTTATAAAAGTCTTTCTGATCCTAGTTCCTGAGAGTTCTGGCTACCACTGATACTTTTACAGTTTTTAAGTAGGAGATCACTAAATTACACTTATGGAGACATTTCTGAATAAAATTTAATTTTTGACTACATTTTAAAACATATTTTTTTATATTCAAAAAGTGTAATCGTAGGGTATATTTCATTATAGCGTGAATCTTCAGATTCTCAGCTGTTTAGAGGTGTAGCGAGGAGGACAGGTAGAATGTTCACCTGAGCAGAAGGGTTAAGCATTTTAACTCCAATGCTTCCTTACAGTATAAACTACTGTCAACAACCAACATCTGCAATAAACTTAGACTGATGAAGAGGTTTGCTAATGTTGTATTGAGAGTGTACAACAAGCACTTTCCCAATTAAAACACAAATTGTAAACTGTAAAATATTTGAGTGAGTCATTTGATAAATACTGTATCCCAGTCATGTGTATAGCGGTGTAATGCAGTTTATAAACACTCCACATCTACTAAATGTTTGCCGGTTATCGCTGATTTAGGACTGAGCACCATTCCACTGAACCTATGTAGGGTGCACTGTCACTGAATGCATACTACAGAGATTACTATAATATACAGGAGCCCAATTACCCCATTCTATAATTCATTTAGCAAACATAGAAGGAAGACCTGGCTGTCGGTTTTGTATGCAATGTGATTGTTTAAAATAAAAACAGTAACCATAACTGACCCTGAAGATCTTTTATGTTGAGTTAGCAAACCCTTAACAAAAAGTGTGGTTACAGTCGGTTTGTCAGCCATTTTGTTTTGTTTTTTGTGGAGAGGAAGCATGTTCAGCGTGATGATGTAATTTGAGGGAGTTTGTAAAAGGCATTTACCCTGTCATGTGTACAGAGTTGGATCTGTGTGGTCATGTGATGAGGTTTTAACACAAGTGGGGCTGCATCGATGATTTCACAGTGCCAATTATCCTCTAACCTGAAATAGATGCTCTCATCCAAATAACCACTAAGGTAAAGAGAAGGTCGAGAAAATAAGCACCCAGAAGATATTTCAAGCAAATACGATATTCAGTGTTGTACAATACCACACACAGACAAGGCCTAATAAGCTATGTGCCTGTAAAATAACTAATACTTTATAATGTACTTTGCACACACAAGCTATTGTCTGTTTTGTTGAAAAGCATTAGCTTCTAAGAATATGTTCACGATTTTATGTGTTGATTTTTATCCACATGTAAAACATGTGAGGATGCAGATTAATAAGCACCTATTAGCATAATATTGAAAAATAATGTTCTCTTTATTTGTACACAAGCACTTCTACAGCAACCTAAGATCTATAAATAACACTCAAATATTGAATAGTATGTCTTACAGATGTGTTGGGTTCGCTGGTTGATCTCGTCATACTTTACTATGTACTGTATACAAGCACCCCTCATCACAATCAAGGGACTAACAAAATGTGGTCTTACTACTGACGGGACATACAATTTTCAGCATATTGCACAGAATTTAGAGTATTTAAAATATATTAGTTTAGCCAAGAGTTATTAAAGAGTCAAAGTCATTGGGCAAATGAGTTGCATCCAAGTTTTGAGAATTTAAATAAAAAAAACAACAGTTGGTAGTTCTCAGGAATTGATCTTAATAAAGAGGTAATTGAATTGAACTACTAATATCTCTCAAAAACAAAGAAAATAATACTGAAATGTAAGACTTGCATGTTTAGGTTTTAGCTGGCGTTGGCGTTACAGTAATGCTGGAAGATGCAGATGCTTTGCTGTGCTACTTATTGTATCCCCACGTTACTTTTTTTAACCCTTTGTAAAAGGTTTCTGTCCCACTTAAATTTGTAGTATTGGTCCTTGTTATTCATCTTCCAGTAATTATCGAACTCATGCTTCTGTCAATATTCAAGTTTGGTCGAAACGCTGTCTTATTTTTACAAAAAAGGATAAAAAGCCTCTCTTCATCAGCATTGTTGTGTGAATAATAAGTAGAAGACCTGCGATTGGAGACAGACGGGGAAATCAAAGCACTGATGATTCAGGGACCATCACTCTAGACAAAAATGCACATACTACATCCAACCGATGATATACAGTTCTGGAACCTGTGTTTGCTTTGAATGAACTGCACATGCCTCAAATCTCATGTATATAACGGGAGCAACTTAACTGCAGAGGTGGTACTGCGCTCTGTAACAGAATGTTATTATCCATTATTTTTATTTTCTGATTCTTATAAAATATTGCAGCTCTTTACTTTCAGTTTCCACTGTCTTAGTGTATTTTGTATTTCAGCGGATCCTAGTAAAAAGAAAACAGAACTATCTATTTTGTTGCCATTCAGTGCAAAATGCAAATGTGTACTGATGCTTGATATGAAAATCAAAAATATATAAGGGTGTTGTACATGTTATTGTCATCTGCCTTGAGTGCTGTAAGATATAACAATGAATAGGCCTTTCTGTCTATGAAAATAATAGGTGACATGAAACCAGGGCAGCTACTGATATACTATACCAGTGAGAGAAGTCAGCATTAAATACTAATACATTAATGTAAAGCTGCAAAGTGCTGGTCTCTGTAACAGTTTGATCCTGGTTGTAGTGTTTGTGCCTGATTGTGATCCTTCCATTGCAGCTGATTGTACGTACAGGCAAGCTGTGTGTGTGTGTGTGTGTGTGTGTGTGTGTGTGTGTGTGTGCGTGCGTGCGAGAGGAGGCGTGACTCTTCTTAATTCCACACCATATCCCACTCACCAACCTGTGAGGAGAGGGTGACTGCAGCCAATTGACTAGGATGGCTTTCTATAGCACTGTGATTGGTCAACAAGGTGGGGGTGGGGTGGAATTGTTAAGTTTTTAATGCCTGTGGTTCAAGTTGTGTGTATATTTTTATGAGAAAGATATGTATTGCACACAATACAAGTTTCTAGCCTGCATTTAAAGGATAATGTAATTGCTGTGACGTGTTATGATGTAATAACGGAAATCTGAGTCAAGGAGGGAGTTCCATTATTACAGAGGAATACATTACAACAATACCATTATTAAGGGCATGTTGATGTTCCTATTTTATGACTAATTACCTTTAAGAAGTGTTTTGTCAGGTATTAAATTAACACTAGAAGACCCAGAGATATACTTATACCTAGAAGCCCCGCAGCAGTCTTTCTGATGGCTGTATTCTAAACACTGTAAATAGTATAACAAATGGAGAAACAGTCGGATATAATTTCTTTTTTTTTATTTTTTTATTGAGTACATACATTAACATCAACATCAGAAAAAGCCGAAGCATATATATATATATATATATATATATATATATTATATATATATATATATATAGTAACAGACTGTCAGTGATGAGCACACAAAGAAGGTATTAGAAACATGGGGATTCTGATATCTTGTCCCTGAGCTCAAAACTGAACATGCCGTTATGGTGGTAGAGCAATATTGGAGATTAAAGAAACTTCAACTCCCATGATCCTGGTGGACAATTGTCAGGTGACCTATCTGTGGGAGTTTTAAAAGGCGAAAGTAGGAGGTAATGTAGGAGTGAATACTCTGTGCTATACAGCAGTGAGTCACAGCTTCTGAGCGGTGTTGTCAGTTCTCACCTTTATAGATAAGTGCATTGTAAAATAGCAACTATTCTAACTGGGGGTGTAATAGCGGAGCAGAGTAAAGAATAGACATGTTTCCTGTGTAGTGGAACACGGAGATAAAGATATTAAAAAGGGCAACTGTGTTTACAACCAGAGAAGGACTTCAGCTTTCAGAAACCAAAGGTACTTGTGTGGAGGGACTGTAAATACAAACCGAGCAGCCAAACTGGTGCACTCGTCAAACAAAGATATCTGCTGTGAGTAATTCATTAATGCTTTGGGGTCTTTTAGAACAGCAATTGTGTACACCTGTTTTTATAAAGAAAACCACAGTATTAGCAGGACTGTTTTCACTCATCTGTTCTACTATGTGCTGTGTACGGCACTCACTCTGCTTGCCTCAACGGTATAAGAAAATGCCAAACTGAATACTGTTTAAAAGACATTTAGTTTTCCCAGTACAAACTGTGTGCATGCACTGGAAACATTACGGACTATTGTGAATGGACTGTTTTTGCATTTAACCCATGGCCTATTGTGAGTAGACTGTTTAAGTTTAAACAAAGATCCATGGCAAATGGGTTACTGTTGTTTAAACAGCAGCCAATTGTGAAAGGACTGTATACCAGACCAACTTTCTTTACCTGTTACTCCTGTGTGGGCCACATGGGTGCAGAGAGCGAGATACCAATTGGAATACTTACCTGCTTACCTGCAAGAGGATTACAACTACCAGACAGACATTGTGGATTATAAACCGTGAAGTATACATTGTACTTACATGGGGGAGCTTAGGGACCCAGCTCCGGAGCTGTCTGCTGCCTGCAGCTTTATAAAGCAGTCTGACATGGACTTCAATTGCTGTACGCCTCCATTCCCACTTGCAACTGAGACAAGCTGTTGAGTTGCACTCATTTTGTGACCTTTCAAGCAAATCATTTGCACTTGAGCTGATTTAGGGCTGCAATAGCAAAGGGTTTGAATACTTATTCAACTGGGATTAATCTGTTTTTCTCTGTAAATCTTACTTATTTATATTCTATATCCATTTTTTAACTTCATTAATGTGGAATAGTTTGTGTAGATTCTACATGTAAAGTCTAATTTGAAAGTGTCGTGGAGTACACTCAGGTGCCAATAAAATGTGAAATCTTTGCAAGGAGGTGAACACTGCTGCAAACCACTCTATATATCTATATGTATCTTGTTTTGATTTTACAAATTAAAACAAGACAATGTAAATAAGCAAACCTCTGAACAGACATCAGTTTACAGGAATATTTATAAAACTGAAACGATAGCAATACATTTTTTACTTTTCAACAAACTCGATTTATTGCAAAAGCAACTGAACAATGTAGATAAATAAACTCAGAAAAAAATCTTTGAGTCTAAGGCTGTTCATAATCAACACAGATAATGCGCTTCTCCACGGGTGCAGTGCACTTTCCACATGCTGCCTTTCTGCGCAGGGCACAGCTGTCCGAAGTTTTATTTTTTTTGCACTTGCCAACCTGGCACTAGTGTCTCTTGTGGCTCTGAGTGGGGTTGCCAGCTTTAGCTGTGGGTACACACTTGGCAGTTCCAAATGCTTCTTGCGAAGTTCCTCTGCTAACTATAAAATATATTCTTTCCTTGGTAAATTCTTCTCCATGTATTCCTTGTAAAGTACCCAGGAGTTGATGGCTGCTAGGTCCATTTTAAAACACCTGACCAAGCCAGCAGCGTGGGTCAGCTTTCACAGAATACTTCCATGCCACCTGATCCAAAACATCAACTCCATATTTTGTTGTGTTGTAAAACTTCACAGTCTATGGTATTGTTTTTCACTAGTCCCGATACTAATTGACTGACTAAAAAAGCTCAACCGACAAGCAGGCGTTAGCCTTTGAAAAGGCCGATTGAAAAACAATAGTCATTCACTCAGGCAGAGAGTAGAGTCTAATCTAATTACAGCTAAATACATTGCAAACTGGTAAATATAAATAATAAAGTAGAATACTGTTCTGTATAAAATTCAGTTGTTTTCTGTGTGGCCCATAATGTGACTGCTCACAGGGCTTTTAGGTATAATGTAATATGTCTCCTTTATTTTGGCACTCCACTGTTTTATACTTTTTGAGAATATTTAATACATATGGACTGAAAGGTACATGAATGTGCAGCCCCATATGTGTTACCCAAAGGGAGAAAAAATTATTTTAAAACCAAAAAATGACTGCTGCGGCACTTCTAGTGTTAATCGCAACACACCTATCTATTAATATGTTGATTTCCAAACAAGAAAAAGCTGCCCTTCTGGCATGTTTACAATTGAGTCCCAATGCATGGCAATTAACTCTGCAATGAGTGTTTTAAAAGCCGATTGAAAACACATTTTCCTCTCATGTGGGGACCTGACATTTTTATGATGATACTGCCATACCAAGTCCGTAAACTGATAGTGAAAATAAGTTGCAAACCTTAGCAAATGCATGTGAGTGGTCATGTAAATGAGAGCTCTCGTTAAATGTAACTCTGGGATTTGTATTTCCTTGTGGAATTTAATCAGAGATAACACTTCGCCCAGGACTACTGTTCACTGCAGAAATTACGCATTTCTAAAGAAACCAAGGAAAGTGGAAAAAAAAACATATCAAAAGGATAAATGAAAGGTAAAACAAATAATCGCTTCTCAAATAAAAATGAGTTTTAGTTTCACAACAGGTTATAAATATTAAATAACACTATCAGATTGTTATTGACTGATATTAAATACAATAATTGTGTAAACAAAGGAAACCCAAGGGGCCTGTGAATGGGAGAGAAGGAATCTGAGCTGAAAATGTACCTCCCGACCAGGGACGGTGCTATACAGGGATGGGCCGACTCGGTGGTAGGACAGAACCAGAAGTCGGCCATCTTGGGAAAAGGTTGTAGTTGTAAGACTGCTGAACAGCTCTTTTGTGATCAGCTGTGCTGTGTGGGGTGATTAGCTAAAGCGTGGCGCCGCATTGATCATGGAAAGAGTTTAGCAGTACAAAGGGGACGTAGCTACCTGAGTACAACCCCTTACGTTGAAACGTAATCCAGCCGGAGTGCTGCATTTTGTTTTGTATGTTGTTGCAAATTGAGACCACGGGAGCTAATGCTACCAAGCCAGAACAAACATCTGGAGCACCTATACTGCTACAGCACACTTGCACTTCCCCATCACCTCCACTCCTGCTGTGGACATGCCAATTCAACCTTGTATTTATTGTGGGACTGCAACCAACTGTCTGTCTTCCTCCCAGTACCATTGTTGCTAGTGGGAATAACTTTAAAAACAAATAAAGGGCCACATTGTTTTGTGTTGGGTAATTAACATAATTATTCCATTTAATAAATATCTAACAACTTCAAATTTCTTAAAGGTAATGTGACGGGACGAGGGGTGTAATCCTTGTTTGACTCGCCTGTCAATCATGGCGATGATACAAGGAGGTTGAGTGAGGGTGTGTTGCGCAAAACCTCTTTGATTGGCTGAGGGGCTGGTCTTGGGGGGGGTGGTCAATCACATGACAAAATGACGCTCTCCTATTCCTTCGCTGTCTCCTTTCAGGATACATTACAGTGGAAGCTCTGGCTGGGGAAGTGTATTAAACAACCAGGAGGCGAAAGAGTCTGAAGGTGGAGAAACAGACCCTAGAGACAGGGTCGAGTTTAGCTCAGGGGATCGAACAACCCCACTAGTGATAGTGAGGGGAAAGGAGAGCATCTGTGACACTCGAGTCTCACTGGTTAGTGGTGGTTGTAAGAAACTGCACAGAGCAGCACATTTTTGTTTATAGTTTGGTTAACAGTATTTTTGTTCTCTTTTGTTTAATTATTTTGCAGCACCAGTGGGTGCTTAAATAAACTTGTACCTCCACCAGCTTACCATTGTGAATATAAGACTCCCCAAACACAAGGGTGCCCGCCTGTGTGTAAATAAATCCTATCCTTAACTGTCTGACTCCCATGTCCTTCTATTCATCACCCACACCACACTGTCACAGGTAATTACTTAAAAAATATGAGTTTCGGCACATCATTGGCAATTATCATTATTATACTTTAACTTTTTTAACCCTTTGTGGTTCTATGTCGGACCAGGTGTGACATTACAATTTCCCCTTTCCAGTTTGAAGACATGAAAAAGACGTAAAGCACAGGTCTCTAGTCGTTTTTTCTCCGGAAAAAGCCAAGAAAACCTTTCAATGGCCGAGGGACCGATAGGAGCCAAATGAAGCCGAAAAAAGGGGTCGTATCTGAGCAATACACCACAGAGATAACGCAGACACAAACAAAGGAGATAGATGCTTCCGTATCAAAGAATATCAAGGGAATTTGCAGAGCTTTTTGAGATGTTATAGTAATAAAATAATGAATTGGATCGCATTATTGAGGAGTTTGGTGACAAAACAAGTGATCAGGAGAGGATTTATCAATATGCATGTCTATAAAGAGGTACCTGAAAAATACAGCAAACAAAGTGTGGGGCTTGGCTGGAGATGCAGCACTGATGTCCTTTTGCCATGCACTGCCTTTTAAATCTATTTTTCTTTGAAAAAAAAAAAAAATTAAACCGCGCATGTAAAATAAAAAGCGTGTGAAAATAAATTGGACCTGGTGCGCCTGACAGCACTGCATAAATGGACCACTAAGGGTTAATTTATTTATTTATTTACCTTTTTACCTGTGTGACAGAGGCAGAATGATTCTTGGTGATAGATCTCTCTCCTGGCCTGTAAGGACACTGTATAAAGGGAACAGAGTGCCCTGAACTGGAAGGCCAGACAATTCATTCCCAGGTTTAGAAGGAAGTCGGTCATCTAGAAAGGGGGCGGAGCTATGATATATTAAATCATCGACCCGGAATGGAAGTAATGTTGCAGCTATGGATTGGAGGAGCGTTTGCACTAGTTAACCAAGGGGTCGTGATTGACGGTACAAAGGGGGGGGGGGGGGGGGGGATAAGGTAGTGAAGTGATCTGTTCCTTGTTATGGTTTAATGCTAATGTATTGTAATCGTGAATGTTTTGTTTGTTTGTCATGTCTAAAAACTGTTTGTTTATTGTTATTGATGGCTAACATGATCCGGAGTTGTCGCTAAAGGCCAGCACTACAGGACAACACTGCACCTTGTTCAGAAATAAACTGTATTTACACCATGAACACTAGTGCACTCACTGTGGACTTGTGTTTGTGTTTTGTGTTTTGTGTGGGTGTTTAGGAGCGGGACTGTTATTATTTCAGTACCAACCCGTAGATTAAAACAAATCAATACACGTCACTGTATTGCCTCTTAACATTGTTATTGTTTTCTGAATTTGTGTCATCACACCATGGGATTTACAAATAAAACATCATTGCACCTGGATTATCATTGTTTGTCTGTTCATAGATCACTGCTGCATTCCTGCACCTGCACAATGTTAACCACTCTGCCACAGTCTGAAATAATCATTGTAGACCATTTAAACTTTTTTAGGCAGGGCTGTGGTTTCCATTTGAACAGGCATCATTAATTAATGCCATCTTCTTAGCTGTGCTTTATTTGTCATGCCATTATTGAGTAATAACAGAACGGCTGATCTCCATAGAAGACAATGGGAGAGCAGAGTCCAGTTGTTGTATGCTATCTTTAAAATAAATGTATTAACACGTGAGGACACCGTAGTCATTAACTTGTGCTGAGGTATGTAAATATCAAACTTATTTTTTTAATAATTGGGTTTACAGTGGCTTGCGAAAGTATTCACCCCCCTTGGCATTTTTCCTATTTACCTTACAACCTGGAATTAAAGTGGATTTTGCCTACCACTTTGAAGATGCAAAATATTTTTTGTTGTGAAACAAACAACAAATAAGACAAATAAACAGAAAACTTGAGCGTGCATAAGTATTCACCCCCCCCCCCCCAAAGTCAATACTTTGTAGAGCCACCTTTTGCAGCAATTACAGCTGCAAGTCTCTTGGGGTATGTATCTATAAGCTTGGCACATCTAGCCACTGGGATTTTTGTCCATTCTTGAAGGCAAAACTGCTCCAGCTCCTTCAAGTTGGATGGGTTCCGTTGGTGAACAGCAATCTTTAAGTTATACCACAGATTCTCAATTGGATTGAGGTCTGGGCTTTGACTAGGCCATTCCAAGACATTTAAATGTTTCCCCTTAAACCACTCGAGTGTTGCTTTAGCAATATGCTTAGGGTCATTGTCCTGCTGGAAGGTGAACCTCCATCCCAGTCTCAAATCTCTGGAAGACTGAAACAGATTTCCCTCAAGAATTTCCCTGTATTTAGCATCATCCATCATTCCTTCAATTCTGACCAGTTTCCCAGTCCCTGTCGATGAAAAACATCCCCACAGCATGATGCTGCCACCACCATGCTTCACTGTGGGGATGGTGTTCTCAGGGTGATGAGAGGTGTTGGGTTTGCGCCAGACATAACGTTTTCCTTGATGGCCAAAAAGCTCAATTTTAGTCTCATCTGACCAAAGTACCTTCTTCCATATGTTTGGGGAGTCTCCCACATGCCTTTTGGTGAACACCAAACGTGTTTGCTTATTTTTTTCTTTAAGCAATGGCTTTTCTCTGGCCACTCTTCCGTAAAGCCCAGCTCTGTGGAGTGTACAGATTAAAGTGGTCCTATGGACAGATACTCCAATCTCCTCTGTGGAGCTTTGCAGCTCCTTTAGGGTTAACTTTGGTCTCTTTGTTGCCTCTCTGATTAATGTCCTCCTTGCCTGGTCCGTGAGTTTTGGTGGGCGGCCCTCTCTTGCCAGGTTTGTTGTGGTGCCATATTCTTTCCATTTTGTAATAATGGCTTTAATGGTGCTCCGTGGGATGTTCAAAGTTTCGGATATTTTTTTTATAACCCAACCCTGATCTATACTTCTCCATAACTTTGTCCCTGACCTGTTTGGAGAGCTCCTTGGTCTTCATGGTGCCGCTTTCTTGGTGGTGCCCCTTGCTTAGTGGTGTTGCAGACTCTAGGGTCTTTCAGAACAGGTGTATATATACTGAGATCATGTGACAGATCATGTGACACTTAGATTGCACACAGGTGGACTTTATTTAACTAATTATGTGACTTCTGAAGGTAATTGGATGCACCAGATCTTATTTAAAGGCTTAATAGCAAAGGGGGTGAATACATATGCAAGTTATTTTTTTCATTTCACTTCACCAATTTGGACTATTTTGTGTATGTCCATTACATGAAATCCAAATAAAAATCAATTTTATTTCCAGGTTGTAAGGCAACAAAATAGGAAAAATGCCAAGGGGGGCCAATACTTTCGCAAGCCACTGTATATACTGCATATATCTTTAGTTTCTTTAATGAACACAATACTGGCCTTCAGACATTTTGTATTTACTTGTCTTGAATTCATAACGTCTATATCACTTTGTAGTTTCTTTGATTACATGATTTTAGTTAAAATATCTAAATTATGTTCATATGTTTTTTTTTTTTTTTTAATTATGCCTCAATCCTAAAATTCTAGGTGATGCAAAACTTTTGGCCAGGGCTGCTGACAAAAACATATTTGTGTCAAATGGGGTTAGTTCAATAAGTTGTATTGTAGTAACTACAAATAAACTACAAATAAATTGCAAGAAACATGTAGTGTTTTCTAATGCAATGTCGCTATGAAACCGAGTAGTATTGTATGACAAGCAGGATGTTTCAATCTAACTGTATTTATTTATTTTTGTTAACCACTAGAACCGCCCAGAATTCGGATTAAATACAACCACCGCACCCGCAAAAATCGCGGCTCCATTTTAAAACTGCTTCGATATGAAAATAAAAATCAATCGGATACAACTTAATATTTTTATTTATGAACATCATGCATAACATTTTCAGAGCAGAAACACCGTATTTAAACTTTTTTTCTTATTTTCTTTTTTTCCAAAACGAGCTTACATGCATAAACCAATACATGAAGAACTGTAGTAAAATAAACTTTACGCAATTTACTTCTGTGTAAGTGTAGAAAGCTGTATGTACGTATAAAATTATAAAACATAGAGTTCAAAGGCTCTGTCTGTCTGTTCAGAATTCTATTTCAGCTTTACTAGTACAATCTACGCAGGAAACACGCTTTTCAGCTGTACTAGTGCATTTGCCACAGACTGCCTTTTCACAACGGGCGCAGACATCAAAAGATCTGTTTTTATTGCATTTAGCAACCTGGCACTGTCTTTTACTCCATGTGCCAGTGTGAGTACCACCTTTGACAGAATACAGCCGTGTCATTTGAACCAGTATATCCACATCATACTTCATTGCGCTGCAAAATGCAACAGTCTCTGGCTTTTGTTTAGCATCAGTCCCGATAGTCACTGATTTGTGCAGGAGCTTAGAAAAAGGTTTATTTATTTATTTATTTTATTTATTTATTTATTTATTTATTTGTTTATTTATTAGCACATGTACACACTCAGGGTGGTACTAGTTCTCTACCTGAGGAGTGTAGTGGAGTGCAGGGGGACAGTTACAAATTCGAGAGCTGATTCAGAGGACAGGCAGATGAGTAAAAAGTAGCGTAGCTATATCACACTGTATTGTGATTCAATGTGTATATTTTGTGACAACTCATAATAATAATAATAATAATAATAATAATAAATAATAATAAATAATAATAATAATAATAATAATAATAATAATAATATATGATGTGTAGAATGACTTTCATTAGTGCTCCAGCATTCAACAGGAGTATATTATACGTTCTTTTACAAGGACTTTGATTTTATTAGAAAGCACAGATAAATTATCGGCTATATTGTATTGATTTCAAAATGCCGCATAAACTGCGGGTCTGGCAGTTGAAGAAATAAATACTTATAACGTATTAATTTTTACGATTCTGCAGCTGAAACACCATATGTGTATTTAATTCAAATATTTAGTTACACTTAAGAACGAACATGCACGAGATTTCACATACGCAGAGATATTTAAATCTGAATAGCAAAAGCTGTTCAAAAAGCAGCTATGGCAGTACTATTGTTAAAAGAAGCTTTTTGTAGGGTACGGTTTGCTGTATCACTGTAAAACCTAATGTTTAAGAATTAGACATAAAATAAAAAACCTATAAGAAACTGATATCATTTTGGTGTTTATTTTTGGAAACACAATTAAACTACACACTGATTATAATTTAAACACATAAATAATTGTTCTCCCAATATGAACACTTATCAAACGGGTTATGCTTCACCTTGATCAAAAAAGCATTACAATAATTTTGAACCGGCATATACCTTGCTATGCTATAGGCAGGTAATTATGAATACACAAACAACTGACAAAAATAGCATTCATGAAAGAAAGAAAGAAAGAAAGAAAGAAAGAAAGAAAGAAAGAAAGAAAGAAAGAAAGAAGCAGTTTCATTGTATCTCATTGATTTAATTGTTTTTGGTCAGCTATATAAGATTTAGACACATATCAGGAAAGTTGTTATAAACATGCAAAACAGATACAAAACAGTATTATTAAAAAAAACATGCAATGCGTCTCTTGGATTTAGTGCTGAGAAACAGAGTGTCGATGTATTATTGTTGTATATATTGTTTGTCAATGAATTTGACAAACAATACTGTAATGAATAAAAACATATTTTTTGCCATTTAACAATGAATTGTAGGCTTTTTTAATGTAACTGTGTAGTGTTGTCTTGCTGTGCCATTTGTCATTCAAACGAAAGTTTTAAACAGAAGAAAAATAACCGGAGCTTAACGCTCCAGTACTTCAATACTTTCTTGTACACTGGAAAGGAAACGTGTACTAACATTAGAGGATCCTTTTTCATCAACCAAAAAACTGTGACAAAAATAACATTTCTGATGGTTACAGTTCTTTTTCAGGAAGGCAAGTGCATGTAAGCTGTATAAAAAAAATCATAATTTTTTAAATCAAAAAACATACACTGCCCCTAACCCCTCACTCGCGTCCAGCACCTGTGTGTGCAATTATGATTTTTTTTAAAACCTGACATCTCGATATTTCGGGCAACCTATCTAACCAATTGCTGTACATCCGACAAATGGTTAGATATCTCTAGGTCGCAATTCTTAACGGCAAATCACATCCGAACCCTTTACTGGGTGGTAAAATAACCAAACAGTAGTTTTATAAATCACACGTTAATTACTGCCCAGTCATTTTTTTTTTTTTTTTTTTAATGGCCGGAAATTACCACCACTTTTTATGCATTTGGGCCAGGATGTATTAGTAATGGTCAGAAAAAATCTAGTACTGCAACTAGAAGGCAAACAGTAGGGACTTCTCTTTATGCTGAAAATACTGCAAGAGAGAGGGAATTTTAAGTTATTATCATAACCCTGGTTCCCTGAAATAAAAATGTAACAATTACTGAATGGGTGAGTATACCCAAGCTGTTGCAAGGGTAGCATTGCAGAACAACCGGAATTCGCCAACCATTTGGTACCCCAGTAAGAAGTAGCTACGATGAAAAATGAAGGGAGAATTCCACCTTTATGTCTGTGTTGTAGGGGTCAACTGGAAAGCTGCCCTTAAAACTCTTCTTCCAAAGCCAGGGTTTTAAGGATCCACGACATTTCGCCTGTAGAACCTAGTGCAGGTATGGTGAGTAGCCCACACTATCGCATTGCATATGTCCTTGACATATGCACCATGGAATAAAGCCTACAAAGTTGTAAGGCCCTTGGTAGAATGGGTAGTGAAATTTTCTGGAGGGGGTAAGTTGGCCAGCTCATAGGCAGCGTATCCACTTGGAAAGACACTGCTTAGACAGGGCTTGACCTCAGGACTACCCCATAGCAGACTGCCTCCAACTTTTTGTCCTGTCAACATAACATGCCAGGACCCAAACTGAGCAGAGCTCAGAGTTCCACAGACTGGTTGACATGGAAAGCCGAGATAGTCACGAAGGCAGGATTGGTATGGAGCATGACCTTTGTCCTGGCCTCTTTAAAAAATAAGCAGGCATTCATGAGAGCATGCTTGCATCTCACTCACTAGCTTTATAGAGGTGATATAAAGCAAGAAAGGTGCTTTAGCACAGCTGAATGCAGGGGTTCAAATGAATGTAAAAGCTTACGAGCCACGTGATTGAGGTTGGGCGACCGTAGGCTGCCCCGGTGTTTGCGGACAAGCACATGTCTCTTTGAGCTCTAAAACATTGATGTGGCAACCCTGCCATGGGGAGTTCCACACAACTTGCCTGTGCTGACAACCTCCCTTTTGGTGACACTGCACAGTGCTACAGTGCCTTAGACAGAGGTGGGACACTGTCAATAGGCAGTCACAGTCCTTGGATAACAGTGCCAAATTAGGCAGCAATGGAAGCCTCATCCGGAGAAAAATGGGTCAGGCCCAGCTTTTCCACATCCTGCACCCTATATAGGGATCCATTGAACGAGTAACAACAGGAGCTGTTGCTGGGTGGTCGCAGGAAGACTAGATTTCATATAGAAAGTCCCCGTGAACTGGGGGGCATATGGGAGAGGCGGTAGGCTCATCATCAAAAATGGATTGCCTTGTTTCCTGTGCTGTAGACCAGGGCAGTTGCAAGGTTGCAGTGGTCCTCTTGATTAGTGGTATGAGCTTGTGCCGTCCAACTCCACATCCTCAGACGGGAAGGCCAGCTCCTGTTTGCCAACTTCCTCACAGGCAGCGATGGACAGTATGTTCAGGTTCAGTGACTTCCATACTGGTTCTGTACCAATTCGGTGGTTTTGGCACCAGGTCGATACCGGGATGGTACTGGGTTAGTTTGCCACAGGTTTGGTGTACTTAACACCAGGTCAGTACCGCTTCGTGACCTCGGTACATGTTCGGTACTGGTCTACCGGGTCATAGCTACCAGTTAGATCGGCACCAGATACCGGTACGGTATTCTTTGTCCTGGTTTGGTCAGTACCAGCTCGAGACTGAGGGAAGCCTGCTTGTTAGAATGGACTAACAGCCTTCGCAATGGTGATGCTAAAAATATGTCACCAAAATGGCATCAAGATACTGTGGTTGTAATTACAAGCAAAAACAAACCAAAGCCAGTATCTCAAACCTGAGCCGTGCAGCTGCTCTTACTGCACGTGTGCTGAACACCACATCACAGACAAGCCTGCTAGTCTGTAAAACACAGAAATAACACAATGAGATTTTTTTTCTCACCAAAAAACAGTAATATAACAATTACATAAATAATATAAAACGTCTCGTATGGTGCTAATTGCCAAAAAAAGTTAAAGAAGATAAGCTCTAGCCAGAGCTAGGCAGCCAGGGGGGAAAGCACAAAGTCAGCTGACTTATGTTGCTGGGTCCCTGTGAAGGAGCTACTCAAGCTTCAGGCTTCATGCAAGGCACAAGGCCGCGGTGGAAAGTAACTAGCAACAAGCTGTAGTGCACACAAATACGCTTAAATAGAAAAAAACTATTACAGCGATTTGTTAAATTATCACACACATAAACGCGAAATATATACAGATATAAGCAACAATGTACTTATCTGAATAAGGCTCTGTGACAATGTTGCCCACCCCTGTGTGTATTTCAGTGTAATATGTTGCGTTGCACTTTATTAATTCACGTGCAGTTGTACCGCGACTCCAACTGAATGATTGATTAACAATCAAGTCTCGGTACAGCTGCATAAAAGCTGCATGTTTTCACTCACTCGGCGTTGTGTGTTCAGTGAGTGGAGAATGGGATTGGAGACGGAGGTAATAATCATAGTAATAGTTAAAATATCAGCAAACCGTGTTTGTCTGTGTATCCATTTTGTTTGTCTTTACAACCTTTTATTTTCTGTCTGTTTATTATTATACGCTGAGATAAACCAATCGCTCAGCTCCACCAAACTCCAACTCTCTGTTGTTTATTTCCTGGTTCATGTTTCTGTTCTGACGTCACCCACTACAGCCATCTTCATGACAGGCTCTCTGATCAGGAAAAATGACACTGAGATCTGTGACTGCAGTACTTGGGGGCGGGGTCATGACTGTGTCACAGACCAGCTCAAAGAGCAGTTTAGGTATAAATAATTCAGGTGTCAGGTTTTTAGGAGGTAAACACCCATTCAATAATGGTTACATTTAATACTTGAAAGAAAACCTAATGTTTACAAAACTGAACAGTTAAAAAACTATGGATATGGAAACTGTCTGACCTGCGTGTGATGAACATTGGGTAACACTTTACATTAACCCTTTGAGTAGTGAGTTCTAAAATGCACTGCCGGTTCTGCAAGAGTTTTTTTTTTTTTTTTTTTACCATCTGAAAGCTATATGTCTGTAATGAATACGGATGAGCTACAGACAAATCCTTTTTGCCGCAAACAAATAAAAACAATAAATATATATTTTTTATTTAGTCAAAAGGAAAGGTTTTGACTAAAAA
Source organism: Polyodon spathula (assembly GCF_017654505.1). NCBI lineage: Eukaryota > Metazoa > Chordata > Actinopteri > Acipenseriformes > Polyodontidae > Polyodon > Polyodon spathula. The sequence goes on from NC_054555.1 coordinate 19,676,586, forward strand.
ATAACATCTAGGCAATAAACAATAAACAACAGGGTGGAACAATTACAACAACATGCCCTAACAAAAAAAGTCTGAACTAAAGAGAGAGAGAGAGAGAGAGAGAGAGAGAGAGAGAGAGAGAGAGAGAGAGAGAGAGAGAGAGATGAATAAATCATATCTGGGTAAACAGGTTGTGTGGTTGGAGGGAGTGAGAGTGTCTGATGCTTCAGCGTATGATTTTCCTTGAAGCATGGAGCAACGCACAGAGCTTGGTGCTGCCTCTTCACTGTCACTTGATGTTGATAGTAAATATTCTTTGTTTATGTCGTCACTGACATACTTGCTGACATCTGATTCAGTAGAAGAATTATATGTACTTGAATTTAAATAGGAATCTGAATTCAGTATTATTAGTAATACTTCTTTCTCACTGAGCGATTTTCGTCGATTTACAAACACTGTTGTCATTTTTGTGACTTCATATTTCTATGTAATTCAGTCAATATCTTCAGAGGGTGCAAGGGACCAATAAAAGGTGTTACAGAAACCTTGTATTACAATATCATGTGATCAGGCGTTTTTTAGGCTTAGTAATTCAAGTTTAAATTTGTAGAAAGTACTGGTACGTTGATACTCCCTGGGGACCAAAGAGCAGCGAGCGTAACGGTACGTTCATACCACTCAAATGGTTAAAAGTTTAAAAAATTCCTGTGTATTATAAGGTTATTATGTATATTTATCATCTACTTAGCATGTAAATCTTTTTAAAAGATATATTTAGCTACACAATTGTATCGGAAATGGCCTTGGTTTAGGTGTATAGTTAGGGATAGGATTACGGTTATATCATGCAAATAAAATTATACATTAAGTACATTGTAACTATGCATAATAACATTGTAATTATGGTTAAGTACAAATGTATTTACTAAGTAACTGCTATGGAAGGACACAGTAATTAGAGGCACTTCTTGTAAAGTGTTGCTGTACATAAATACAATTATTTACTGTATTCTTTACTTTGCTCTTATTTGAATTTGATCTTATTTTCTAATAATTTTATTGTACTTTATAACTGCTCTTAACTGTAATGTGATATTTTGTAATAACTGTAATTTGCCCTGGATACAGGCATCTGCTAATAATAATAATAATAATAATAATATAATAATAATAATAATAATAATATGACTGAGGGACTATCATAATTAACAGAGGCTGCTAGAGTAGAAGCCAGTTTCTGTGCCCCATTTGCTCATTAACATGGGAGAGCCTTTATGAACACAATTGAGATGGAAGACAAAGCACAGCAGTGACAGCACAGTCTCAGGTCTACAAGACAGTTTTGAACAAGACATAATTATACAAGACATAATTAAAACCTTTGAAAGACAACTCTACAACGCTACAGGGATTGTATAGCTGCCTTATGTCAGATCCAGTATTGGATGAAGATGGATGACACAACTAGCCTTGTAAGGAAAACACAATTTTATTTAATTATTGTTTTACAATACTCAGTGTTCATGTAAACTGAATATTACTTAGGTCTCAAATGTTTAAAAGAGAGCATGTATTTTGATTTTGAATAGTGTCTGGTACTGTTCAACACAGTTTCTATGCCTTACACTAAGTATTCCACTTCTCTAAACTTGCTCCTGCTCTAGCAGCCTCTGTGAATTATTATCCTTACAAACTCCCTCCCTCCCAGGTCACTTTACAACGGGGTTACCTCAGGGTTAGTCAAGAGTTAACAGCTGTTTGGCTAATGGCAGGAAATAATTTGCTGAAGGGGTGAAGACAAAATATAGAAAACCAAAAAGCCAACATAAAAGCTTGCAAACCAATATTGCGTTAAGTGTGTGTGGCAAAGTGCCCGCCCCTGTGTGTATTTTGTGTTGTGTGTTAATGTTGGTGTATAGTTTTTGGTACACAGGATATAAATGGGTCTGTTTAACACAAGTTTTTAACAAGTATTTAGGCACCAGGATTGCACAGCACTTCACGTGCAAGTAAAACGTAATAATATGTGAGCACGGGGAATAGCACTTTATTATATCACATGCAGTTGTACTGCTACTCCAATTGAATGATTGATTAGCAATCGAGAATTGATACAGCTGCATGTTTTCACCCACTCAGGGTTGTGTGTTCGGTGAGTGGAGAATGGGATTGGAGACGAAGATAATTGTAATAGTATTAAGTAAAATAAAAGCTCACCGTGTTTTGTTTAGTGTTAATCTGTTTTGTTTGTCTCTTTTGTTTTGACGAATGTGCCATGTCCTGTGTTTTTGTTTGTTACCTTTTTATTTTCTATTCTGTTAATTCATTAAATGCTGAGCGAGACCATTCGCTCAGCTCCAACAAACTCAACCTGTCTCTGTCATTTATTTCCTGGTTCCTGTTCCTGGTTTCCTGGTATGACATCCCCCACTCCAACAATCTTTGTGACAGTGTGGTACCAGATATCAGGATTTAAAATACAAATGCATGCTCCATGATGTGCTTCTTTCAAAACTGCACATTTGAGTCCTATATATAGAATGGTAAAGCTAAGGTTTACAATTTTAGAAAAGCAAACTATGAAGGTATGAAACAAAGACTAACAGAAGTAGATTGGAGGAAAATAGAGAAAACATCCACAGAAAAAGGATGGCTGTTCTTCAAAAATGTAGTATTAGAGGAACAAAGCAATTACATCCCTAAAGTAGACAAATCTAAATGTAAAACTAAATTGCCAAAATGGTTTAATAGATCAATTAAAAAAAATATTCAGTGAAGAAAAGCACTTTACAAAGCGTTTAAAAGGGACCAAAAACAAAGTACACAGAAAGAGTACATGGAACTGCAAACGCAAGTCAAAAAGGAAGTTAGAAAGGCCAAGAGAGAAAAGAAATGAACATTGCTAAGGGGGCTAAAACCAATTCCAATATTACAACAGCAAGAGAACATTCAAAGAGGAGGTTAAATGTCTAAGAGATACAAATGGCAAAATCATAGAAGAAGAAAAAAATAGCAAATATGTTAAATTATTACTTTTCACAAGTTTTTACAAAGGAGGATACGGACAACATGACCCACATGTTAATGATTAAATAACTTTAGCATAACTGAGGCAGATGTGTTAAAGGGACTAGGAGCTCTTAAAATAAACAGATCCCATGGGCCGGATGAGATCCTCTCAATAGTACTCAAAGAAATGAAAGAAGTTATTTACAAACCGCTAACCAAGATCATGCAACAGTTCTGGACACAGGGGTTGTACCAACAGACTGGAAAATTGCAAACGTAATACCGATCCACAAAAAGGGAAACAAAACTGAACCAGGTAACTACAGACCAATAAGCCTGATTTCTATTATATGCAAACTTATGAATACTATAATAAGATCCAAAATGGAAAATTACCTTTATGGTAACAGTATCCTGGGAGACAGTCAACATGGTTTTAGGAAAGGAAGATCGTGTCAAACTAACCTGCTCGATTCTTTTGAGGATGCAACATTGATAATGGATAATTGCAAAGCATATGACATGGTTTATTTAGATTTCCAGAAAGCTTTTGACAAAGTCCCCCTGTGGAAGAGCAAAGCTCTGCCCTTTTAAATTGGCAGGGATGGGGTTAACTTCCCCTGCCTGCCTGGGTTTATTATGTTCAGGTGGCTGGGGTTGATTAGTTGATTAGGTTGATTAACGATCAATCAGCGCCCAGCCACCTGATATAAAAGGAGGCCTCTGCTTCTCATTTGGGGGAGAGGGAGCTGAGGAAGCAGGTTGGTTTTTTTTTGGTTGTTTGGAAAACTTGAATCCAGTGAAGGCATTGCCCAGCGTGGAAACTGTTATTTTTTGTAAATTTTGCTTTTTGTCTTTCTTTGTGTTTAAATTGTTTTGTTTTGGCCCTTGTGCCCTTTCATTTTGTGTTTATTTATAATAAAATAGTTATTTTTTTTTGAACTGCAGTCTGTCTCTGGGCCTCTATCCACTCGCCAGCCTGCCACACCCCCATAAAAGATTAATTCTCAAACTGAATGCAGCTGGGATTCAAGGAAACACATGTACATGGATTACGGAGTGGTTAACTTGAACAAGACAGAAAGTACTGATTAGAGGAGAAACCTCAGAATGGAATGATGTAACCAATGGAGTATTGGGTCCTCTGCTATTCCTAATCTACATTAATGATTTAGATTCTGGTATAATAAACAAACTTGTTAAATTTGCAGATGATACAAAAATAGGAGGAGTGGTAAACACTGTTGCAGCAGCAAAGGTCATTCAAAATGATCTAGACAAGATTCAGAACTGGGGAGACACATGGCAAATGACATTTAATAGGGAAAAGTGTAAGGTACTGCACGCAGGAAATAAAAATATGCATTATAAATATCATATGGGAGATACTGAAATTGGAGAAGGAATCTATGAAAAAGACCTAGGAGTTTTGTTGACTCAGAAATGTCTTCATCTAGACAATGTGGGGAAGCTATAAAAAAGGCCAACAATATGCTCGGATATATTGTGAAAAGTGTTGAATTTAAATCAAGGGAAGTAATGCTAAAACCGTACTATGCATTAGTAAGACCTCATTTTGAATATTGTGTTGAGTTCTGGTCACCTCACCTCAAAAAGGATATTGCTGCTCTAGAAAGAGTGCAAAGAAGAGCAACCAGAATTATTCCGGGTTTAAAAGGCATGTCATATGCAGACAGGCTAAAAGAATTGAATCTATTCAGTCTTGAACAAAGAAGACTGCACGGCAACCTAATTCAAACATTCATAATTCTAAAAGGTATTGACAATGTCGACCCAAGGGACTTTTTCGACCTGAAAAAAGAAACAAGGACCAGGGGTCACAAATGGAGATTAGACAAAGGGGCATTCAGAACAGAAAATAGGAGGCACTTTTTTACACAGAGAATCGTGAGGGTTTGGAATCAACTCCCCAGTAAGGTTGTTGAAGCTGACACCCTGGGATCCTTCAAGAAGCTGCTTGATGAGATTCTGGGATCAATAAGCTACTAACAACCAAACGAGCAAGATGGGTTCTTAATATGGAATTATCTTGTACAAACTCAAACCCATTTGAGATGCTAGTAACCACTTATAACCCAAGAAGCACTCCGATAGTTTGACTAAATCACTACAGTGTTCATCCTGTTACTACTGCAATACCTGGCAATTTCTAGCTCATATAGAGACTATGCCATCCTGGGAAGTTACACCCAGGAAATCAACAGACAATAAACAGGTTCTTTTGATCTGTGTAGTCAAGTCAGTCACCTTAGCTATTTCCCCCCAAAGAAATGCAACACATAGTAAATCCAGTTCAGTCTCACTTTTATTGATACACCAATAAGTCTTAAAACAACCCTACAGCCAACCTCACAATATATATTATAAAAAGGCAAACAATTAATAAAATAAAGAAAAAGGCGAAAGCAGTCTTAACAGTTGTGAATAAATTAACAAATATAAATAAGAAAATGAGAAACAAATTGTGCAGTTAAACAATATAATATATACATAAATCAATAATTAAACACACATGCAATCAAATGGTGGTGGAGGCTGTTACAAACTTAAAACACCACACTGTAAACTGGAGGGAGAAAGGGAAAAGGGGATTAGAAAAGATAAACAATTATATAAATAGATCAAAAAAACATCCTTAATAAGAGATATTAAAATACTAATACAACAAGTTAAAATACCGAGAATAACAAAAAAAATATGAATACAAAGGAAATAAACCTGTTACCATGGTCGAGAAGGAGGCACGTTCAATTTCACTACAACACAGCGAGGCACGGGGCACGTTCAGATTCACTACAACACAGAGAGGCACGGAGCACGTTCAGATTCACTACAACACAGCGAGGCACGGCGCACAGAGCACTTTCAGATTCACTGCAACACAGCGAAGCACGGAGCATGTTCAGATTCACTGCAACACAGCGAGGCACTGAGCATGTTCAGATTCACTACAACACAGCGAGGCGGAGCACGTTCAGATTCACTACAACACAGGAGCATGTTCAGATTCACTGCAACACAGCGAGGCATGGAGCATGTTCAGATTCACTACAATACAGCGAGGCACTGAGCACGTTCAGATTCACTACAACACAGCGAGGCACGGAGCACGGAGCACGTTCAGATTCACTGCAACACAGCAAGGCACGGAGCACGGAGCATGTTCAGATTCACTGCAACACAGCGAGGCATGGAGCATGTTCAGATTCACTACAATACAGCGAGGCACTGAGCACGTTCAGATTCACTGCAACACAGCGAGGCATGGAGCACGTTCAGATTTACTACAACACAGCGAGGCACGGAGCACGTTCAGATTCACTACAACACAGAGAGGCACGGAGCACGGAGCACGTTCAGATTCACTACAACACAGCGAGGCACGGCGCACAGAGCACTTTCAGATTCACTGCAACACAGCGAAGCATGGAGCATGTTCAAATTCACTGCAACACAGCGAGGCACTGAGCATGTTCAGATTCACTACAACACAGCGAGGCACGGAGCACGTTCAGATTCACTGCAACACAGCAAGGCATGGAGCACAGAGCATGTTCAGATTCACTGCAACACAGTGAGGCACGGAGCATGTTCAGATTCACTACAACACAACGAGGCACGGAGCACGTTCAGATTCACTGCAACACAGCAAGGCATGGAGCACGTTCAGATTCACTATAACACAGCGAGGCACTGAGAACGTTCAGATTCGCTACAACACAACGAGGCATGGAGCATGTTCAGATTTACTACAACACAGCGAGGCACGGAGCACGTTCAGATTCACTACAACACAACGAGGCACGGCGCACGTTCAGATTCACTACAACACAATGAGGCAATATACTGTACAGAGTAATATTGCACAGAAAAATAAGTGTCATGAAATACCAATAATTACTCCATACAACATCAAGCAAACACATTATTCAGGATCAAGGTTTCTTAGCAATTAAATCGCAATTGATAAACTGTATACTTAGCTAAATGAAACCCGACAAAACAAAACAAAACAGCGTCTCCATGCTTTCTCCTTCTGGTTACTTTTCCATTCTCCTACCCTGTCCATTTCTTTCTGCCAGGTTTATACAGGCTGAAACACAGGATCAATCAATTAACTAGCTAATTACATCAGCATGCAAAGTGAGGCAAAAAGACACATTGCTTTTGCCAGCACTCCACTACCTCAATGTTTTCCATTTACTACCAGTGCACATTGTATTGCGTTGGTTAGGTCTCCAAATATACCAGTAAGCATGGACTGAATTCAGCTACAACAGTGCAGTGAAACTAACCTACAGCAAAGGAAGTGGTCACATTTAAGTCAGCTTTAAAATTAAATAATCTAAAAAATCAAGAGATCCTTAGCATAGCCAATGGAGATCACATTACAATGAAAAGTAAGATAAGAGTTTTAAAGCTCTCTGTAAGCAGTAAACGCAATGTTTTTTTTTAGCTGAAAGACGAATCAAAGAAATAAAAAGTCAATGCTATTTGATCTAGCCTTCAAATCTTGTAGAACAGGCCTTTTACCAAATTCAAAAGATCTTTCTTTGCTTTTTGTCTTTCTTGAAACTTTCAATTTGTTCTGCTATAGCAGCTGAGTGTAAAAGGTACGTTGCAGTAACAGTTTTAATAAAACAAGTTCTAAATATACCAATCCTGGAGAGCAGCAAAGAATGAAGGTGATTTGCATATAGAAAATTGGTTTCACACAAGGCCAGTGCACCTTTCTACGCTCTACAGTGCTGAGAGATTTAAAATGCAAAAGCTGTTCACCGAAGGAAATCTTCAGAAACAATTTCAACCCTTTTTCAGATTTTACTTCAAACTGTTACTTCTTTAACCTTTTCACTGCCATTAGACAAAGCTCTTCTGAAAGACTGCAACTTTGTATCATTTCAATATTTGTCTATGCAGTTTACTACTGATCCTTCCTTCTACATGCTTCAAAAAATTACCATGACTTTTGATCATTGAACACCACAGTTTCTTCAGTCACTGATTTCCTGGATGTTCTTGAAAATCTGATTACTCACTTGGAATCATCAGCCTCCCTCCCCCCTCACCACCTGTACCAGCTACTCCAGTCACACCCATCATTCCACCATTCCCATTGCACCTGCCCTGCTATCGAGCTGCCCATCTTCACCCTGTTAGTGCTCCTCCTCTGCTGGCACTCTCTCTCTCTCCACTGCTACGGTGCATCATTATGGAAGGCTCCCTGGTTCAATACTGGTTCATTCATCTCATTCTACCCTCTCCTCCATGACCATCTGGTCCATCTCCACCACCTTCAACAGGATCTCCCCTTCAACCAGGACTGCATTCTGGCATTCCTTGTCCATGAAAAGTCAATCTATTCCTTCCGTATATGAGCAGCAACCTCAGCAGCCAAAGTCAATGTCAACCAGCATCTCATAAAAAAATCGATACAGTGGTGTTCCACTGCAGTGAAGTCTATTCACTCCTCTCTTGATGATATTTATTTTGCACAATTTAATATTACTAATCTGGTATCTCTCTGCTGGGACCACCAGAGGTTTCCACCCACAGGTTTTTTCCTCTCCATGCAGTGGTGAGATTAGTTTTTATTACTTCAGAAAAATGAATGAGCCTTTATCTCTTTTCTATTTCTTTTCCTTTGCACTGGTGGCACAGTTGCGGGGTGCTGGGTGTCCTGTTTGGGGGGAAATTAAGCTCACTTCTCAACCTCAGAGGCCCTGTCGTTCCCGCCTCGTCCTTCACGCGGAAGGTTCTCCGTGAGACAGAGGGGACCTCCGGTTAAACATATCCCCACTCTCTTTCGTTTTCTTTTTCCTATCCTTTTTCACCCATGCCAGTCTTTCTCTCAGGAGAGCAAAGCTTCATCCCAGCCTCGGAGCCCAGCCACACGGACTCGACTCCTCGGAGACCCTGGGCCATTTAATCTGAAAGCATGCCAGTCAATAGGAGAAGCAGATGGCTGAATAATGACTGTAAAGAAGTAACTAAAGGGGTGGGGACAATTTTACCCTCCAGTTGAAATGACCAGGCAACTGAAAGCATGACTTACAAACACAGATTTATTTAACCAAGTGTAGTACCATGTATCATATTTAAAAATAAAAATGCAAGTTTATTCTAATGTGTTTCTTTTAAAACTGGACATTTTAATTGTAGGAATTAGACAAGTATTTTGTTAGCAACAAGTAAATTGTGTAAATTTATCAGGTTTAATTATTATTATTATTATTATTATTATTATTATTATTATTATTATTATTATTATTATTATTACTGTTTTAAACTTCCTAGATAATTTCACTGCAGTCAAAGAATGTTACCGGGGCAACAGGTAAAAAGCTTTGAAAAGATGGAGACAATTTCACTCTACAGGCAAAACGACCAAGGCTGCACAAGACTACTTATAAGCAAGGCTTGCAAAAAGATTTTTTTTTTAAATTTAAAATATCTGTTTGCCTAAACGTCCATTTCTTTTGAGCTATAGTGTAATGAAGTGCACAGCAGGAGAGATTTCTGGAATTATTTTGTTAGCTGCTATATAACCACTTTAAGTGCTGTCTATGGCAAAGTAAACCACTTTAGAATAAATGTCAGGACTATGTCTTGCCACTCTTTAACATGTCCAATGCATCAGTCTGGTTTAAACCTGTCTTTTGACATTAAAACATGCTTTGTAGAATGCACAGCTGCGAATGTAATTTGTTTTTTTCCTTGAGGATAATAAAACAGTTAAATTACAAATCCTTGAATCCGGGCCAAATTAAATGAGACTTTCCTTTTTCTACTCTAAACTGTGGTGAATGTTTGTCTTTATTCATTGGGGGAAGGGAACTGAGAGCACAGCTCAATCCTCCCTGCATTCCATTTAGTAACCCAATTTTAAAGAGAGGTGCTGTATTGAAAAGGAGTGTCATAAGATAGTCTTAGCATTCATTCTGCATTGTTTGCTGCAAATACTGGCACAATAAAAACAAATGTGAAAAAATGCCAGCGGGTTTGTAGAAAGAAGGAATTAAACGGGCGTATTATTTTGTGTTTTTGCAGTATTCTTAATACTAGTATTTACAGTGCGTCACATTATTATTAAAATGGTATCTCCATACTGGCTTATATAAGGTAAAAAGTTTTTTTTTTTTCTTTCTTCATCCAGCTTTGGGAACATTCCATTTTTTTTCTTATCTATGTCCCAAAATGTACTTCTGTATGATACTCAAACTAAGGGTCTAAAGTCACAGCCACATCACATGCAACTATATTCTTTATTTGTATGTGTACCTGCTTATTCAATTACACTATACATACATATCTTTATTCATTTTCATTTAGACATGTTTCTATAATATTGTTTTAAGAGTGTCTATTAGAAGGTCGCAGCAGACCCAGTCACTTCAAAAGCAGTCCAAGTTATTTCTGATTAAATCCTTATTTGCCATGCTTATTAAACTCCTTAGTGCTGATTATGGGGAAGTGGGGTGGGGATGTATATCAGTGTTGCACCATGTACTGATGCCCATCTGTAAATCATTGTTATGCTTTCCTACTGTGACAGGATGTGAGTGGTGATGTATATAAAACAATGTCCACACAGAATCACGATTTACAAAAATGTCTGTGTTTACTTAAATCAAAAGGAAACAATAAATCAACCATATACCAGCAATGGTACAGGGGAATCTAAAATATGTGGGTTTCAGTCCCAAAACAACACTAACACAATCCTCCATGCACAAAATTGTACTCCTTATAACCCCTGGGACAGTGATACTTGTGTACGAGTGGTGCTGTGCATGGGAGATAGTGCTCAGAGTCTCGTGCTGGCTCATGGCAGCAGCTTCTGGGTCTTTAATCATCCTCTGCAACAAGCACATACAATTTATAAAAACACACAACAAAGCTCCAGCCGTGTATTGATTTCAGCGCAAGGCTCTGCACTAACGTAGCTGCTTCCCCTTTCTACCACAAAACTCCTCCCTGCAAAAAACCCGTCGCCATGGTTTCTCCAATCTTTGTCTGCCCCGTAGCTGATTGCGAGGGAGTCCTTTTGTATACATGCAGCTACGCGCTACCCCTAATATGGTCACCTTCCAGTTTCTGCCTACCGTTAAGGATGCCCATCTAGGAGGAAGCATGCCACCAACCTACACAGCGCCCTTTCTGATCAGGAGGGAGATTTACAGTTCGAATTTCTTCGCTCTCTGTCACACCTATACATAGGGCTTGAACTTTTTTATACGATTGCTCAAAGTATAATAAATGATGTGCCTTATAGAGAAACATATTTGTTTTGTGCATATTCTGTTTTTTTTTTTTTTTTTTGATTTTTTTGTAATTATGAAACCTTGGTAATTGTGATTACATTCCATTGATTTGGCCAGCTGTTTTCCACTCTGCATTTAACTGAGTGGGTGGAGGTAAACAATGTAAAGTGAACTAGGAAGTCAATCATATTTTCCATTGGAGGAATACAGTATGGGCTCATGTCTGACCTAGGTATAGTGAATCAGAAAGACCTCAAGTCATCTAGACAATTTTTTGATTTGTAATTATTGTATTCCTTCGAATTTAAGATGCCACAATTTAAGACACAGCCCATATTTCCAACCCTCAATTTGAGGAAAAAGAAAATCAAATAAATATGTATTTACAAAGGCACAACCTCAATTACGCATATGGAGGCAGTTTGATACCCTTTACCGTCATATAGAGGTACAGTGATGTGCTGCTTCTCATTTCCAGTCGTGATTACCCACACATGTTTTTCTCCCAATTTGTGAACTGTGGTATTGCTTGGCATGTCGAAAAATACAGGGGTCCGATCAATATTTCTAATCTGTCCAAGCAGGTATTTTGTTAGAAACGATGAAATTGTAGAAGCTTCTCTTGAATTCTTCGGGAAGCTAATGATGTTTCTTTGAAAATGTCTGCTTATCATGGATTATTCGAGATTGGGCAGCAACATTTTGGTTCATCTTTTCTCGGCAGTCAGTCACGTTGCTGCTTGTGTACTCGGGTAGTCATGTCTTTTGTTGGCAATTGTAATGCACGCATCACTGTACTGCACTCGAATTTAAGATGCAGGATATTTTTGAGAAGAAAAAATAGCTTAAAATTTGAATCAATACAGTATTTTAACACTAGAAGACCCGTAAATATATTCATACCTAGAAACCCCGCAGCTGCCTTTCTGATGGCTGTATTCAAAACACTGTAAATAGTATAACAAAGGAGAAACAGTCTTTTTTTTATTTTATTTTTTATTGAGTATGCCACAAACATCTGAACAACCGAAACACACACACACACATATATATATATCTATATCTATATGTCCTCCCTGCCAAAAATGTGAGAATGCACATTTGTTGTTAATTGTTTAATTATTAGTTATCCCCTGCACCTGGTGTTTATTTAAATTAGAGCCAGGTGCAGGGTATTTAAGGGAAGCAGGCAATTTGTTCAGGGCTTCCCTGTGAAGAGCCCAGTTGATGGTGCTTTCAACAGTAAGGGAAAAAAAAGGTAGTGTGTAAGATCCTTTTTGCGTGTTATGTTTCGTGTCAGGTAAACAGGTTAGCTGTCCTGCGCTTTAGTCATGGACCTGCATAAGTTTAGTTAGTGCTATGAGGGAGCTAGTTGTTTGTTTTTTTTTGTTTGTTTGATTTATATTTGAATAAAAGTCTGCGAAAACACTTTAAAAGTGACCCAGTTTTTATTTCTGGGTCACATATTTAAAGGGGCACGAACCCAAGCTACGGCCAACCTGTTTACTATATATATATATATATATATATATATATATATATATATATATATATATATATATATATATATATATATATATATATATATATATATATATATATATATATATATATATGAACATTTAGCAAATCAAACAAGAAAATATAAATAACTAAACATCTGAACAGACATCGATTTACAACATGCGGTGCATATTTATAAAACTGAAACGATAGCAATACATTTTTACTTTTCAACAGCAGTCGGTTTATTATCAGATGAGCAGAAGCAACTGAACAGCGTAGACAAATAAACTTAGAAAAAAAATAACATTTTACAGACGCGCACAGCACAAGAGGTTATAATTTATTTTTCTTTTTTTGACAAAAGCCTATTCCTTTACCGTGAAGGCTGTTCACAATCAACACAGATAATGCCCTTCTCCACGTTACCTTTCTGCACAGGGCACAAGTTTTATTTTTATTGCACTTGCAGATTGGCATCTCTTGCGGCTCTCAACGGGGTTGCCAGCTTCAGTCAGTACACGCTTGGCAGTCTCCCTCTGTTCCAAATGTTTCTTGCAAAGTTCCTGTGCTCTAAAATATATTCTCTCCGTGATAAATTGTTCTCTGTGAATTCTGTGTAAAGTACCCAGGAGTTAATGGCTGCTAGGTCCATCGTAAAACTTCTGAAGAGAAAACCATCGGGAGCCAGCTTTCACAGAATACTTCCGTGCCATCTGATCCAAAACATCAACTCCATATTCTGTTGCGTAGTAAAACTCCACGGTCTCTGGTATTTATTTTCACTAGTCCCGATGCTAATCAAAGTGCAGCTAGCAATTTGGCTCCAGCCTTCAAAAGTCTGATTGAAAACAATAGACTGTCAGTCATTCACTCAGACTGAGAGTAGAGACTAATGTGATTACATCTAAACACATTGCGGACTGGTAAATAAAAATAATAAAGTAGAATTCTGTATAATCAAAATACTATTGTTTTCTGTGTGGTCGTCAATGTGACTGCTCCCGGGGCTTTTAGGTATAATGTAATAAATCTCCTTTATTTCTGCACTCCCATGTTTCATGCTTTGTGAGAATATTTAATACATACAGACAGAAAGGTACATGAATGCGCAGCCCCATATGTGCTACAAGATTGGAGAAAATCACATTTTAAAACCAAAAAACACCAAAATGACTGCCGCGGGGCTTCTAGTGTTAATAATAAAATAAAAATATATACACAGGTTTCTGATCCCGTATTGAATGAATGAGAATGTTATGGAATTTGCATATTAGACTGTTTGTAGCTGTTGTGCATTTCCAGTCTCAGTAACTGCATCAAATGTGCAGTTTGGAAAGAATCACGTGTTGTAGCAACATGTATTTTCATTTTAATACATGACACCTTGTATCAAGTCTGGTGTTTCTCTTCGTGGAAGTCTGTTATTGCTTCACTTCCTAGATCATTTCCAGTAGTGCCCTGGGGATTGAAACATTTTACTGGCTGTAAAGCAGGTCAGTCATTAGGGAAAGCAGATGTTTGGTTATTTTCCAGGTGAAATAACCATGTAGGTGCAAGTCTGTCTTTCTGTCCATATGAATGTAAAGGGTTTGGCAGAAAATGGTGTGCAGGGCGAGTCATCCACTGAGGGCAGCGCAGGATCCTGGCTGTGCAAACCTGCTGATCTTCTCTATGGAGTCCATTGGCTCTGGTGCTCCTATGGGTTAGGATGACAACCTGATGACTGTTTCTGCTCATTGTGCTACAGTGAACCCTACTGGCCAGGTGCTTAATGAGCTCAAGTGGACTCTTGCAGGGCAGGCCTTTGTCCTCAAAGGACTGGAGATCAACCACTGAGGACACCCACTGACCTTCAGTTCTCTTGGGCTGTCGTGGTAAATTGCATTTAAAATAGGGAGATAAATCAAAGTTATATAAATAATCTGGTAAGTCAACAACGACTGATTTCTGAAGAAGCAGAGTGCACAGAAAACAATGGAATGTAATAAACTTTTAAACAGGAATAATAAGATGTTACTGCAAAATTGGACAGGTGACTGAGGGATGATACAACTGTCAGCGGAGATTCCTTGTCAGCATTCTATTACTTTTTTTTTCTTGCATCTTTCACTAAACCTTGAACTTTACTTTAAAAAAAAAATGTCCATAATTGTTGGTTTAGGATACAAGGATTAATAAAACATTCACCGATTGTGAAGAGAATAAAGGAATAAATTAAAAGAAACAGACAAAAAATGGTGTCAACTTTGCCATGGAATAATAGCATTGTAGATTATCTTAACAATTTTAATTAAAAAAAAAAAAAAAAGATGTTTGCAGATGCCTGCTGCATGAAAATGTAATCAGATATTGCATAACCTCTGGCAATGAAATCCTCAAATTAACTGCATTTTATTATCCAATCAGTAACACACACACAGCAGAGGTATTCATATCTGCCCTTGTTAACCATTAAAGATGTATTTAGAAATGTAATGCATTATTTGTTTTCATCGTATTTAGATTTGAAATGTGTGGGGCGAAATATAAATATGAAATTGCATTGCACCTTCAGAGATAAGTTAAGAAATTAAAATGTGAGCTAGATATTGATAACAGCAGTGGAAACAACAGCAATAATATAAAAACTAAATCTTTTGCACACTGCAAAATAGCGTTGTCTATTGCATGATGATAAAATAGGTAAATAAGTCAAGTAAATATTTGTGACAGTGCATGGAAATCTCTCTGGTGTATTTATGGTGTATATGGGTCTTTAAAATGTATGTAACAAAAACAGGGATATCATCAGAACCAGACACAGACTGTCCGGAGCAATCAGAAATTCAGGAGGTGAAAGTGCATCCTCTACTGGCTGACACAAGAACTGCAGTCAACAACAAGCTTCAGGGTTTTTTCATTGATAAATGGAATTATATTAATCTGATCGTGTGCAATATTACTAATAAAGCTCTGTAAAATGGGAATTATGCCTACAAGTGAGGGGCAAAAATGAAGTTTTATTCCCTTTTAGTGGATCTGCCATAGAAATGTTTACAGAAATGAACCTGTCTATATTTTTCCTACCTGTATCCTATGTAAACCCACTTGTGCACATTGTAAGGTATTTGTTCTGTACTTTGCGTCTTGTTTTTAATGTGATCACCCCCCCCCCCCCTTTAAGTAATATCATCTTTTAATATTTGTCATATCTCAGCATGCTAAACAATATACTGAAGACTGAAGCTTTAAGATGATGCTCACATTAAAAAAAAGGAGCAAAAGCAGAATGTGACAGTAGACATGTTTCCACACATACACCCTACAAGAGGCCCATTAAAGGTGAAACAGCTACAGTAAATATTTCAAGTAAGTAAATATCTTAAATAACCTTGTCCTGTTGTATTAGAAGCATAAACGCTAGTGATTCCTTTGTTTTGCTGGCAATACACTGCAGTACACTAGATGGCACTGACTCTTACTTCTGTAAAGACACTTTGGCTGATCTAGGTTGCAGGTGTCTATGGCAGGCAGCTAGAACTGCAAAGCAGCTCCTGAAGTCAAAGCACCATAACATACCAAAAATATTTTTAAAAAGCACAATAATTAAGTAACTGCAAAAGAGACCACTCAGAGTGATTGCAAATATTGTAACAAGGTAAAGGGAACAGCTTATTAAAAACAGTGTCATTTGAGACCATTTAAACTGCCTTGTTCAAAGGCTGAAAATGTGTAGAATGATTTAAAGTCACTGAATTCAGATGACAGTGGTGTAAATGAAAATTGTATGACAGGTAAGAGAGAGAAGCAATGGAACAAGGGCATTCTGGCACATTAACATATGGATTTAAACCCCAATTGAAATGAATGCTGCGATACCCTTTACAATGCGGAACCTGTGCATTCAGGAATCCGGCATGACTTGTTAGTCTTGTTTGTGTAACAGGGCAGAGGCTGGGTGCAGACTGGCAACCCCGTGCACTGCAAACAAACGTCTTAACCACAGTGCAAAGGAGCCAGGCCATCTGCATTTGTGGTCTTAGAGCTTTTAACCTCATCACATCTCAACAACAGAGGACAGGACAGAAACTGTAACGGCAGTGTATCACACAACACTGCCCACTACAAGCTATGTGTATCTCTGCGGTTCAGCACTAAGTCAAGTGTTTCTTCTTTTCTAAGATTATGTTGCATAACTGTGTCCCATGGGTATGGTACAGTAAAACCTGTGTTTGCATAATGCAAAAAGTAAAATGAAAATGAATACAGTCCTTGAATTACGTGGCAGGACTTCTGCTGTATATATTTCAAACCTTTTTTTAGGTTCAATATTAGATTTGACAGTACTGCTGAAAACCAGCACACTGTACAATCCATCCCACGCAATGCTGTCTGTACTATTCTATAGTGAGTACTCACAGTGATCGAGTAGGTGTTTGTTTTGCCAACAAGGAACAGAGAAGCAGCAATACTGTTCAAAAACCAAGCAAGCTAAACAGAACGCAAAGATAAGCAGAAACTATAAAACTGTAAAAAAATAAACAACCCAGAAGACATTTTTCAAATCTTTAGCGCCACCAACTGGACATAGTTAATATCTTTCAGACAATCAAAGCACATGTTTCGCCTGCTGTGTTCTTTGACACATCACAGAGAAACCCAATTCATAAAGATCAGCTGTGCTATATTTTTACCATGCTTTATTGTCAGTATCGGTATGGTTGACGTCATCTGCTTAAAAACAATTCAACTGCAACTTCAAAATCTATTTGAAACAGTGACATCACAATCTATTCAAAACAGTAACACCACAATCAGCCACCTAGGTATTCGACCTTTACCTCTTTTCAGTGAAAATTACAATAGACTAAAAAGGCTGGTAATGATTAAAAAACAAATATAGCTGTGTTTTTAATGTGTGTATTATTAATACAACATTATATATTATAGTTATATGGTAATTTGAATACTTTCAGCTGTTTACTTTTACTCACAGTCCTCTAATCCTGTATTATTGCACAGTATTATAATTTACAGTGAAATAATGTGGTCCAATTTACAGTCTGCTTTATATATATACAGTATAAGATGTTTTATTTAACAATGTATTCAAATATATTGTGAAATATATAGACATAGTACATTACTGATAAATAATAATAATAATAATAATAATAATAATAATAATAATAATAATAATAATAATAATAGCTTTCTATTTTAAAGTTTTTCATTTGCTAAATAAATAAATAAATACACACACTCAGCTCAGACCTGAAGCTCATCTCTAATCCATTCCCGCCCTATGGCTGCTTCCCTGCTGACCCCAGGTCCCTTGCTGACAAAAGGCCTGTCTTCCCCCCGCCTAAATGATTTAAGTTCTAATCAAACATCATTTAGTCTCCATCTCCGAGCGCCCTCCCGGGAGCCCCTCCCCCGTGGCCCGTTGCCTCGGCAACCAGTGTCTCATTTCAGAAGTGTCAGTTTGCATTATTGTCTTCACGCTTCTCTGTGATAACCCAGGCCTGTACAGTCCCCTGGAGAAACAAGCTATTTAACAACTCTCACACAAACACACACACACACACACACACACGCACACACCTTACCTCAGAACTACCTAACTCCCCCCTGGGTCTCTCCCTTCAGAAAAAAATGGTGTCATTTAATTTAGTCTGAGATGAAATTCACCCACAGATGATTATGAATGCATGCTTTGTTTAGACACTTTTCTCAGGCTCCCGGTTGAGTGCTGCAGGGCAGTGCAGTCTGATGGTTAGAGCTGGACTGGGAGGCAGTGCAGTCTGGTGGTTAGAGCTGGACTGGGAGGCAGTGCAGTCTGGTGGTTAGAGCTGGACTGGGAGGCAGTGCAGTCTGGTGGTTAGAGCTGGACTGGGAGGCAGTGCAGTCTGGTGGTTAGAGCTGGACTGGGAGGCAGTGCAGTCTGGTGGTTAGAGCTGGACTGGGAGGCAGTGCAGTCTGGTGGTTAGAGCTGGACTGGGAGGCAGTGCAGTCTGGTGGTTAGAGCTGGACTGGGAGGCAGTGCAGTCTGGTGGTTAGAGCTGGACTGGGAGGCAGTGCATTCTGGTGGTTAGAGCTGTACTGGGAGGTAATGCAGTCTGGTGGTTAGAGCTGGACTGGGAGGCAATGCAGTCTGGTGGTTAGCACAGAAGGACTGGGAAAGAAATAGTGTTGCCTAGTAGTTAAAGATGAAGGAACATTGAATTGTCTGGTACATTAGACATCCACACCACTGCATGTAAATGGCAGGTTGTATGTTACATATTAAAAAACATAACTACAGTACATATATTGCTTATTTAAAGCAAGCAACAGAGAATTCTAAGTAATGACAATATAAAACCAAAATGGTTGTAAACCAGTAGGTAGAATAGGTTTCCACATCACAGCCAGAGGCTTCCCTGGGTGTACGATGGCATCTCCTCCGATCAATGAATCTGTCCCCAGTCTGGCTCTGATAAATTTAGTTGATATTAATGAAGAGCCACACTCCCCCTGCACTCAATATAAACCTGCCGTGGCCCAGAAGGTTAATATTTGAAGGAAGAGGCCATAAATATGGAAAATGGAACTTGTAATTAAATAAGCTGCCTTTAAAAGAGCTCCCGGGCCCAGCGCTTTGTTTAAAGATGATTGATTGAGCGCTATCTCCTCGTGAAGGAAACTGCTCCTGGTTTCAATGGTCCGGTTTCCTGGCACATTGTTTATTTATTCAGCCTCCCCATCTTCACAGCTCTCCAGGCTCAGTGGCAACAGCAACCATTCTGCACATAATGACATTTTTTTTTAGTTATCGATCATTGGTTAAAAAATGGTTATTGGCCTAATGTTTGAAGTCCTATTAATTACAACTCTAGTAGTTTGTTTTTGTGACAAAGTGCCCGCCCCTGTGTATATTATCTGTTATGTGTTGCGTGTGGTGTGTTTAAATGTTGGTGTATAGACATTGGTACACGGGATATAAACGGGTCTGTGTAACACGAGTGTTTAAAAATGTATATGTGTATTTAGGCACAAGGATTGCACAGCACTTCACGTGCAAGTAAAAAGTAATAATATGTGAGCACGGGGAATTGCACTTTATTAATTCATGTGCAGTTGTACCGAGACTCCAACTGAATGATTGATTACCAGTCAAGTCTCGGTACAGCTGCATAAAAGCAACATGTTTTCACATACTCGCGGTTGGGTGTTCGGTGAGTGGAGAACGGGATTGGAGACGGAGGAAATAAGAAGTGTAATAATAATAACGTATAGTAAAATATATCTGCTCACCGTATTTTTGTTTATTATTAGTCCGTTGTGTTTGTCTGTTTATTTTGGCTACCAGTGCCGTGTCCTGTTTCTGTTTGTTTGTTCAACCCTTTTATTTTCTGTTCTGTTTATTAAATGCTGAGCGAAACATTCGCTCAGCTCCACCAAACCACACCTCTCTGTCATTCATTCCTTTTCCTGGTTCTGCCGCCGCCTACTTTGACCGTCTCTGTGACAGTTTTTCACACACTGGCTTAGATAACACTGAGTTAATACCCCTTGCCCACGTAAATGAACTTATTCCACTTCCATCAGAAACTCTTTGAATATGATAGATGTAATCTTGCGTTGTTTGAGTCTCATTTTCTACCACCCTTTCACAGTACAGGAGTTTATTAAAGACTGGCTTTATCCATTTGAATTAACACCTTGGTATTAGACACAAATGGGGAACAAGCAAAGGATTGGCACTGTGCTTTTAAGCATCTCATTAATGTACCTCTTCGAATAGTAACACAATTCTAAAAGGGGTTTAGGCTGGAATCTGTTCAACTCATGTAAACAGCAGCAGATAGCAATACATTTTTGCTGGTGGTGGTGTTTTACACTGTATACAACACTAATGAGATTCCCATGCAATGGAAGATGTTTCATTTCTATAATGCTGGTAATCAAGAGGATCTGTTTGAATGATATAAACAGCGGCTGTATTTAGGTCTGAGGGATAATGAGATGCTAAATTCACAAAAAAGAAGCACAAGAGAGGGCACAACTCACCTAATGAAAAAGTAACACATTTAGATAATGTGTGATTAATCCCTGCGTTGCTAACCCAGTGTTCCCTTTTTAATAAGCAATACAGAATGAGCGTTTATAAAGTGAAACCATGAATTCAGTGGCTTCTCTGATTCCTGGACAGGTTTCTGCTAGCAGGCATGTTCTCCAATCTCATGAAAATCACGTTCCTTGTTATTTTGTTTTTTAAACTGAATCCCCAATTACAAGATGGTGCTTAGTTTCACAGGTAAATATTAAACTCAGATTGTTGAAAAAGTCAAAATTAGGACAGCTCTTTGAATGTAATTGCGATGCACTTACTGGATGATACAGACCACTATACCTTGTGGACTGAATAATAAATGCATAGACTATTAGAATCAATGTCATGATGTCTGAAGGTTTAAATAGAAAGGAATACTAGATTGGTACATCATTAACTATGTACTCAATGACATCATACATTAAAGCCCCTTTTACAATGGCACTCCTACCTGTATCCCAACCCGGGTTCTGGCTACCCGGGTCACAATCCAGCATAGTGTGAAACCACATACTGGGTGAACCTGGGTCCCAGAGACCCACCTCAGGATGTGGGTCTACAAGCTTTGACCTGGATTGAGCGACATAAAATACATTATAGCCGTTCGGAAGTCGACGACATAACAAACAGCCACACCTGCGTGAAGTTTTCACTTCTGTAAGGAATGTTTCTGTTTAGCCATATTTTTGTTGCTTGAGACACACCATGAGGCAGATTGCAGGTTTGGTCTAATCAACATCTGGGCCAACGGTTCAATCCAGAGAAGCTTGGATGGAAACGTTTGTAACAAGCTGCTTCCAGAGCATTGATACTCGCATTGTGTACTTGAGTCTGTCACCTAGGTTGACCCTGCTTTATCAAAAGCAGTGTGAAACCAGGCAGCCGACCCGCATGACACTGGGTCCTAACCCAGGTAGGTTCCACCGCATGCCAGTGTGAAAGGGACTTAATAGGTTTAAATAAAAATAAGGGAATGTAGTTACCATGGTAAAATATATAGATACATAACTACAAAAGAAATGGCAAAAGAGTGCTTCTGTGAAATATCAAAGAGAACATGAAACAAATACAAACACTGGAGGTAAAAATAAACAGAAACATTTTTCTTTATTCATTTAGATCATTAAATAAAGCTCTGCACCTATTGTCTAGAGGCATTATAAATCATTCTAAAAAAAATCAAATAAAATCGACAGATAGAAAGAATAAAGGGGAATTCATTCTATTTGCTTTTATTGAGCTCCACGTGGACAAATAAAATAAATAAAGCTTTCCTAACAGCCACACAGGCTTCTGTTAACCAGCGCTTTCGGAACCCGCAGCACAGATAAAGATAAAGAATTTGTAAAAACAGCTACTCAAATTTAGAGTCAAATGAAGTGTTGACTTTTTTGTGTTTATTGTAAAAAGACAGAACACTTACCAACACAGTCCCTTTTCCTAATTGCATTGGTTGGGTGAGAATAGAGAATGCTGTGCAATTATAGAACAGTACAGTGCAGTATAAGAATCTGGGGGTATATGGAGCCCTGACTGTCTATCATCATAAGTTTGTATTTGCAACAATGGCTGAGACAGTACATTACTGGAGTGTTAACCAGGTTTACTCATTAATACCGTTCGCTAACCCTTGGTCTCTCTTTCCTTCTGGTAAAGATCTTTAGGTTCTTTTAGGCAACATTTACAGAGCTAGAAATTTAACAATTGTGCTTTCTGGTTGTATTTCACTTGTGGAGCTTTCTGTCACTCTTTATTGGGATTTTTAGCACAGGTTTTAAACAAGGTATTTTAATGTTGTGTTAATTTTAATGTGTTTTAGTGTCAATTTGGCAAAGAGGGAAGGAGAGGTGGTGAGAGACTTATCGTTTTTAAAGCTTTTTCCCAGTGTTGTTGTTTCTGCCCCTCCCTGATAGGTGAAGTGGAGGAGCCTCAGGGGCTGCTGAACCTGACCATTGTGCTGATGCTACACACCCAGGAGGATTGGACTCAACAGCGGAGAGCTCGGCTAGAGTCTAATAGGTGGGGCCTCTGCATCATCAGTTGTTTTGATACTTTGTGCCCTAACCCAGTGGTGGGTGCTCTTTTTATTTTGATATTTTCCCACCCTGACCAATAAGTGGGCAGTGGCTAAAATCACCACCACACGGTTAATTATTTTTTTTGTAAGGGTCTAACTAATAACCTTGTCCAATTACGTTGTAAGTGTAAACGACTACCTATGTTGCAAATTAAATGAACCTGTGCAAATTGACGGTTTTAAATTGTTTGTATACTGGTGCCAAATAACAACGATGACCAAGTGGTGTATCGCGTATATATATATATATATATATATATATATATATATATATAGATATACCTTGTTGCTTGCCACAGAGGCTCTCACGGGTTCTTCTCCCTTCCGAATCACGACCCAACACACAGGATTCTACTGAAACAGCGCTCACGCACACTTTTAATAAACACAAAATGAAATAAACACAAAACAAACACCTAGCTCCTATTTGGAGCACTCACTAAACATAAACAGGAACCTAACTATCACGCAGGACGGCTAAACCGTTTACCTGCCACAAACATTCAAAAACACACCCTTACACAATACCTCAATACGACTGCTCACTCACACAGTCAGGCTCTTCTCTCAGCAGCAGCCTAGAACAGATTGGCTGCCTCTCTTAAATACCCTGCACCTGGCTCTAATTTACAATTACCACCAGGTGCAGGGGATTACTAAACAATAAAACAATTACACCATTAAACCCCATAACACCCAAATGTGCATTCTCACAAGGTTTTTAGCAGGGAAGGATTTTAACCCCCTCCTTGCTATCTCACAATATATATATATATATATATATATATATATATATATATATATATATATATATATATATATATATAATATATATTATAATAATTTATCTACCTTGCCATTGTGTACCGCAACACAGACATCACCAGCTGGAGTCCCGTTAAAATATTATATAGTATTTGTCTATAAATAGTTGACGCTATTTTTGTTGGATAAATGTGGCCTTTAACATTGGGTTGGGTATGGAAAATGAACAGTGGAAAACTGCTTCAAAACCATTATATCTTTATTCAAGAACCAGTTTATTTGAGTTTCATTATATACTAAAAGTTGCTTTAAGGCCTCAGTAAAAAGACCGCTTCACAATTAAGGCCACTTTCTTACAGTCCCAATTTGCTCCTATTGACAGCAATGTAAACCACCTTCACTATTAAGGCCACCTCTGTATTCAGTATTACTGCAGACATTAGTAGTCCCCAAATCTATCAACCCAATTTTAAATTACCTCTCTAATAGGACAAAAATGCTGTAAACTGCCAAAGCCATTGAAAAATTGGATGTAAGATGTTGTAATGCACATTTGATTTAGATTATAAAATAACTAGTAGGGAGAGTAAATTAGAACAGCATGTATAGAAGAAAACTGAAAAAACAGAGCCCGTCTTCAATCGTGAAGGCACCCCATATTAAGGTCATGTTTTACTGTTCCCTTGACTGGTCTTAGAGGGGGTTTCGCTGGATCTGGTCTAATTCTAAATGACCACAGTAAAAATGTTAACACCATAGACAGATTTATTTTGTGTGTTTTCAGTTGCCTTGAAAATTGTAATTGGTAATGCCTTAAAAATTTGCTTAAAGCATCTTTAATAGAGATCCATTGCAATGCAGGAGCCGTCTAAACCATGGTTTCTGTGACAGAGTCTCTCTCTCTCTCTCTCTCTCTCTCTCTCTCTCTCTCTCTCTCTCTCTCTCTCTCTCTCTCTCTCTCTCGTTGACAGGTGGGAACACAGACGCCTCCCCCTCTACAATTCCCTGTGCCTCCTACTTCCTCACTGTCAGACAGACAAGTCTGGCTGATTACTAGCTATGAATTAAGACATTTTCATTTTGTTCAAATAAAAAATATGCCATGTCACAAGAAGAAGCAAGCTTTGTGTAGTGAGAACAAAGCATGGTGCTAGTCAACATTTAAAAAAAAAACAAAAAAAAAACAGACATACTTACAGACACAGTGACACAGACCAGACACTCAGAGACGCACACTCACACCAGTGGCATGTTGTCAGGCACCATCAAGCACATCCCCTGCCATGCCTTTCTCAAGTAGAGCTTTATAATGGGGGCTGCAAACACCAAGCACATCCAATTAGAAAGTAAGAAAGGAGTGAAAGGGAAAGAAGAGGAAGAAAGAGAATATAATAAGAAAGGGAAAATGGGAATGAAAAGTAAAAAAGAGAAAGGAGGAGAAAGGGAAAAATGAAAACAATCTACTTCTTCTTATGCATTTTTTGACACCCAGGTCACAATTATTTGAGGGTGTGACCTCATATTTCAGGTCTATTCAGTTTTATTTTGCACAGGCCAGATTATAGACAATTCAGGAGAGTTACTTTAACAATAGAGCAAACCCTACGATACAACTTTCAATTTACAAGCACCTAAAGAGTTGCGAAAATCAAGAGAAATGAGTAAAAAGAGAGAATAAAATAGTTTTAAGATAGTTCTTCAAGAAAGAAAGAAAGAAAGAAATAAGGCCTCACTGTGAGACAGCTGATTCTCACATTATAAATTCAGCAGTGGGAATGTTCCTGGGATTTTCAGTAATTAGATGACAAAACGGCGGGAGATGCAGCGCTGTGGTGATGCTACTGTAGGTCACTGGAGAGCCGGCCGCGGCTGGGCCGGATACGTGGTGGAACTACTGTAGTCAATGGAAGAATACCGTGCGGCTGTAGGATGCAACTAGGTCACTATTATTATCCGTATTGCGGTTAATTTGTAAGTGTCAATCACACCGGTGCCAGGAGAGAGAGAGGGGTGGGGAGGGGAGAGAGGGGGAGACACATTTGAATGTAAGATATGCAGACTCAATCACAGGATATATAGCACTTCTAAAAAGAAAGTTGATAGAAATGAAGGCAAAACATCATTTAGGTGAGATGAGAACTCAACAGCTAAATGTTACCTGTCAAGATGAAGATGATTTCTAACAAACATCAGAAAAACTGCAAGCAGATTTCACAAGCTATGTTTAGATCAAAACATCACATTTGTATTTAAAATGGACGGTAACTGTCTAAATCATATTTGGTTCCACTGTTAGATTTCACACCAAAGTGGACACTTCCATCACTGAGAGAAAGAAGAGGATGAGAGTGGAAGAAAAAGAGACACCAAGGGAGACTGTGGCAGGACCTTGCCTCAAGCCATCCTTTCTGCCTCTTCTTTTCAGCCATGCAGGTCACAGGGGTAGTGACAGGAAAGCACCAGGGAAAGAAAGAAAGCAAGGACTTCATTTCTCATGTCAAAATTGCAGTATGACAGGCTGGGCTTAGTTCTAGCACTAAGAGCAATGTTTTTTTTTTTTTTTTTTTCCTACAGGGAATCACCTAAACAGTCTAGACTCTAAATGCTAAACTAGAAGTTATTAGGTGAAGTAGACAAACGTTTCAATGGAATCCTTCATCAGTGTAATGAGATTGGGAAGTAGTCAAACCCAGTAAATATCTCTTTTGTGAATGTCACCCTCCTCCACTTAATGTCCAGAGTAGAATACAATGGGAGCCAATTGGGAAAAGCGCTTGATGAAATCACTCTGGTTATTATCACACTGTTAATATCACTCTAAGGTTCACACAACTCCCACCTAATATCACTGTGGGAAATAAAAGCATAACATTAGAAGGGCTACATGTAAGTATATTGTTGTACAGTATTGTGCATAGAAGTAAGGTCCTACATTAAAGGGCAGCTATTTATTTGAATATAATCTATTTCTACTGTATGTACATACAATTTGCAATTGGCAATCAAATGGGGTTTAAGTAGTGAAGATTAGAGAGCAATGCTGTGAAGCTCACACATCCCCTCATTTGGTGAAGTGCATATGCTCTGAGATGAAATACACAAACACGAAGAGTTGAGATCCGGGCCGCAGCACTAAATATAAACTTGGCGTGTTAGTAAACAACGTTGTCTCTCCTCACCCAACACGAGAGACTGTCAGCCCCCCACACAGCATGCAGTTTAAACAACAGTGCATGCAGAGACCCTCTTTCACCTGCACATCTGTTGTTTGTTTCAGAGTGCAAGTTCACTCTGCTCTGTCAGGAACCGAGCTTCAGTAATTAGGCGCAAAATACCAAATGAGTATTTGTGATAGCAGTAAGCTTTTCCTGAGAAAAATATGTTCTTTTTTTTAAATCCAGATGCAACTGTTTTTTTTTTTTACTTCCTTTACAAAAAACAATTATTAAAATACATGCAAAACAAAGTACTATATTATAAGATGTGCATTTTGACTACAAGTGGCAGGTAGGATGTTATTTTACCTTTAAATGGAACTACCACAGAGGGTGTATCTGCAGAAATGAACTGGTCTATTGTCACATTCTTATTATTTCACATGTGTACGGAGTCCTATGCAGGCCCATTTGAGTTTGTTTTGCTCATTTTATGGTCCTCTTTTGCATTATTATTATTATTATTATTATTATTATTATTATTATTATTATTATTATATTATTAATTCACTTACTACACTTACAACAGGACCTTGTCTGTTTTACGTCTCAGCCGAAGGTCGGAACATGACTTACTCAGGGTCACAGTTAGTCAGTTGCCGAGCAGGGATTTTAACCAGGAACCTCCTGGTATCAAGCCCATTTTCTTAACCACTGGACCAGGTTTGTAAACCCAGGGAGAACCTGGACGGTTCCAAGCCTCCCAGTTTTATAAAACACCATAGTACGTTACAGTTGTTAATAATCATATCCACTGTTTAAGTAATTTTTTTAGGTAATTAGTACCAACCTTCATTAAAAAATCTATACAAATGTTGGAAAAAATTACCTGAAAAAGTAGGCCATAGGATGCAAGTGCTGTTTTTTTTTTTCCCAGATGACTAATAGAAACAGGGTTTATGTAGCACATTTTTAAATTAAACAGTCCCCGAGGACAGTATTCATTTTGTTTTTTTTTTATATTAGTGAGGATGCTAGTGTCGTGTTTTAAATTGTGGCTTGCAGAAAAAAAAGAACAGAAAGGAGTTAATTAAAAATAACTATAAAAATATTTGAGGTAGGTGAATTCATTTATAAATTGCAATTATATGAAACTTGATACGAGAGAGAATCTTGGCTTTTGTGTAACGTTAGGTTGTAGATTGGATTGGAACTGGTTGCAACCCCAGTTTGGTGGTGGAATGAGGGGGAGATTGAGTTTTATGGGCCATATGGAAACATGGCATTAAAAGCTTTAAAACAGTTTAATCTGAGGTCATACAGATGTGACAGTATAACTTGTGAAACATTGAGATAATGCAGGGGTTTATAAATAGATAACATCAATGTTAATCCCTCCAAGACTGTAGTGACTACCGTCCCAGCCTCTCGTACAACTCAGTGATGTGTCTACTTCTCTTTCAACGCCTATTCAATAGAATATCATATCTAATAAGATTTGTGTAGGTTAATTAGTAAGCGGTTATCCAGAACTATACAAAAAAATAACACTCATGTAAATGCCTCCTAGACATACAGACCGATGGATAAACACACAGGCAGACACCCCCTATATCCCCGGAACCCAGTAGTCTCAATAACTTATGCTCAATAAAATTAATACCAAGTTTCATGACAATTGGAAAAGTTTCTCCAGATACCAGAAAACAATGTGGCAAGATTAGTGTGATTAGTGTGACAAGATTAGCTTGGTAGTGGAATCGTAGGACACTCACTGACCTTCAGTTCTGCAGAGCTGCTATGGGGAACTGCTGCAGTGAGGAAATGTAATTGGACATTTAAACTGGGGAGAGAATTGGGGGGTCAAAAATAATAATACATTATAAATTTAGGGGCTGTCCCTAATTATCAATTTTTAAACAGCTTGAAATATTCACATACCATCCCGCAAAAGAACTATAGCCACCAGAGATTACAACTTTTCTTGGGCCTATCAAGTTCCTTACTGATGCAATGTTGTTAGCTATATCAGTGTATATCAAGGGTGATCATTTGAATGACAAATGGTACTGAAAGACAGAACCACACTAAATATAATACAATTCATTGTTAAATGGCAGGAAAAAGTGTATTTGTTACTGTATTCCCCCATTTGCAAATATGTGCATATTTCATTCAAATACAAACAGAAATAACATGTTTAAAATCTGTTTCCATACAGTTCAACTTACCACACTAAAGCTTCCTGCATCTCTCACAATACTACTCTGTCTAATTGAGAAATGCAATTAGAAAATGGGACGTATTTCTTTCAATTTAGTTGTAGTTACTAAAATATAACTTCTTGTACTAACTAGACCTACACTAATACAATCCTGTTTGACACAAATATTTTTCAATATAAATAGTAAACAGAAGTATGTGTTGGGGGATTTGTAATAAAATATAATTTACCTTAAAGTGACTTGAGCTGCCTCTTGGTAGATGGGAAATATGTAAAGCCAAGTACTATCTGCTTTCTGCAGTGATCAATATAAGAATGAAACATTTTTGTTTTGTTTTTCAGACAAAGAAAAAAAAGAATAACATTTATACCACTTTGGAAATCCATGACCAAAGTAAGTTTATGATCCTCTTACGAGCCACAGAAGTAGATTATTATAATATTTTGAACTGGGGCAATTTGTACATGTTTGTATATAACATAGCATACAGTAAACCAGTAAAAAGTATCTATTTCACATTCACTAAGGTGAGTAATTACATTCCAGAATTATAGGACAGTGTATGCATGCTGTAATTGATGATAATTACTGACAACCCCTTAGTTGGCCATGGATTAAGAGATATTGTTTTAGTAGTAATTGATACAGGCACAAATGCTTTTAAAAAGAGATCTCGACCCCACTAGGGCTACTGAACTTGAATCATTCAGACCTCATTCTAATATATTAGTTAACCTGTGCTGACAGGGGTTTACTACTAGATTACTTGCTTACTAAATATCATGGAATACCTGCACTGATATCATCCACTCTTCAAGTGCTGTGGTAACCTAAACTTTACTTCATTTTCTAGAAATCACCATTTTATGGGTGTTTTCTAAATCTGACCACAAAAACACGAATGTTGGGGTAAAGCTGTGAATGCATGTTGCGCTGTATGAGTTATAGTCAGGGAAGTGCTGGTTTGTGTTCAGCCTGTGTAAAGTTCTCTTTCAATTCGAAAATAGCCATCAACTAATGGGTATCGCCATCAGGTGATAGAATTATACTGATCTTAACATAAAAGCTGCCTTTAGGCCTGCGTAGCTCTGATGTCAGTGACCCGCCCCTCGGGTGCTGAATGACTATGCACAGCGTAGGAAGCCCAGCCTCTTTTGCTTTCAGCTGCTGATCAGGATTGAGCGTAATCTATTTGTTGTTCTACAACACTCTGATTATTATAAAATAAAAAATAAAATTCAGTGTTTGTACCCTCCGTTGCCTTAATTGTGCTCGGGAAGCTCGCGGGTGCCCCTTCCCTAGGTTTATCTCACTGAAAACCTAGTTACGATCGCTGAGCGTGGACCGCAATTCACCGGGCTCGGTTGAACTTTGCGCCCGTTTAGCTCTCATATTCGGTGTGCCAGCTGGCACTGCCCCTTAAGTACTCGGCTGAGTCACTTATTCGAGCGTTCTCGCTCTTTTCAACTTGCTGACTCTGAGTCTGTCTCGCTTACTATTATTAATTATTACTTTGAGAGCTTATGGTTATTGCCTGTACATTTATTACTTGTACTGTAACAGGGCGAGCAGCCCTGTACAGTGTTTATTTTAGAACGGGGCTTCCTCTCCACCCCTGTACTGTGTTTTGTGTCTATTTATTATTTACTTTTGTTTTTAGATGACGGTGAACCGCTGTATGTTTTGTTTGTTTATTATTTATTGTATGACAGCGCAACAGTGCTTTTAGTTTTGTTATTATTTTGCAGTGTGGATGGGAAGCCCCATCCACATTATAAAACCTGTGCAGAAGGTGGCCATCTCCCAAATTAATTGATTAATTTGTTGCTAATCGGGAGATGGACACCTGCATAAATACCTGCAGCTCTCTGCACTCCAGGTGGCTGTATGGAGGAGAGCAAGAGAGAGGAGAAACCTAATTAATCTAAAATCAGTGAAGGCGATTGCCCAGCCTGACCTGGATCGTATTTGTTAGTATTGTGTTCGAGATTTATTTTGTTTGTTTTATTTTGCTCTGTGAGCAGTGTTTGTTTTTGTTTAAATATTTTATTTATTTTTGTTCTTTAATAAATGGCGCAAGCGCCACTGCACTGTACCTTTGTTTTTGTTGTTCCACCTTCTGGTCTGAGTGACCGCAACACCATTTCCTGCCACACGTGGTGGAAGTAGTGGGATCACCAGCACCTCCTGGACTCCTGGCCAGAGGAGGTATTTCACAAGGGTATTGCAGTTTCTTTTTTTTTTTGGCATGTATCCCCTGGCACCTTCCCCATATGGCAGGAGGAGGAAACTGAAGGAGAGGTGAGGAGGAGGCAGAGAGGAAGGAAGGCACAGGAGCAAGAGTGGTGCACAAACTGCATGTGCTACGGGCATGAGGAGCACCACTGCCTGGAGGTCTTCCAGGACACGGACCTGGAGTGGGAGGAGCCTGAACATCCTGTGCCTGAGTGGGAGGAGCCCGAACGTCCACAGCCCAATAGGGGGGAGTCGCAATAGGGGGGAGTCGGTGCGTTCAAAGGCCAGGTAGCCACCAGCAGAGGGAGAATGCCTGCTGGTTTCACCTCCACCTCAATGGGAGGACTGCTTGCCTCCCACCTCCACCAGCAGTGGGAGAATACCTGCTGGTCCCACCCCACCTTCATGGGAGGACTGTGTGCAACTCCCACCTCCACCAGCAGAGAGAGAATATCTGCTGGTCCCACCTCCACCTCCATGGGAGGACTGTGTGCAACTCCCACCTCGACAAGCAGAGAGAGAATACCTGCTGGTTCCACCTCCACCACCATGGGAGGACTGCTCATCACTCCCATCTCCACCAACAGAGGAAGAATGCCTGCTGGTTCCACCTCCACCTCTGTGGGAGGACTGCTTGTCGCTCCCACCTCCACCAGCAGAGGGAAAGTACCTGCTGGTGGCACCTCCACCACCATGGGAGGACTACATACCGCTCCCACCTCCACCAGCGGGAGTATGCCTGCTGGTTTCCCCAATGCAGCCAAAAGGGGTGGAGCCCCTGCCGTCTTTGCTGCCAGAAGAGGAGGAGCCACAGCTAGGCATGGCTCTCCTCCCGCTGTCACCTCCCAAGGGTCCGCTGCTGCCCTGCCTCGCACTGCCCAAGGATGCCTGCCTCGCACTGCCCAAGGATGCCACATCTGAATCTCCTGGGGCTGCCTGTCGCTCCGCATCGCCTGGGGCTGCATCTCTCTTTCTTTTATCCCTTATGGTCGCTGAGGGTCCCGCTTCGCCAGGGGTTGCCTGTCTCTCCTTTACTTCGTCTGGGGCCGCTGCCTGGCTTGCGCCGCCTGGAGCCGGTACTAATCCTGCAGGACCGCAGGAAGAACTGGGGCCGGCTACAAATAAGGAGGGGGGGGGGGGGGGGGTCAGGAGGCCAGCTCCCCCAGCTGCACTTTCGCGGCAGGAAGTACGGTGGCCGGAGCCCCACAAAGGGGAGCTGCTGGCCATGAAGAAGGGGGGGTGGTCAGGAGACCAGCTCCCCCAGCCGCACTTTCGTGGCAGGAGGAACAGTGGCTGAAGCCCTGGAAGAGGGAGTTGCCAGCCACGAAGGAGTCGGGGGGAAAGGACCTCCCACCGTGGCCGCCACCATCGACACCTTGCTCTGTGAGCAGTGTTTATTTTTGTTTATTTTACTTAATTTTGTTCTTTAACAAACGGCACAAGTGCCACTGCACTGTACCTTTGTTTTTGTTGTTCCTCCTTCTGGTCCGAGTGACTGCAACGCCATTTCCTGCCACATTTGTTTTTCTTTCTTTCAGAGAGAAACACGAGGTGTGTGTGTTGGCTGTGAGCCAGAAGGAACACTACAGCAACGACCATAGCTTGTTCCAGACATTTGCTGCACACTGAGTTTTTTCCCTGTGTGTTGGCTTAGATCTCCCAATCTAAATTTTAATCAGGTTTTCTGAGGGATTATTCCCCAAGTGTGTCTCACCACACCCTCGCAGCGCCACGCACACATGCACACCCGTAACCGTGCACCCCGTGCATATAAGGCACATCTGTCCCGTGCACCCAGTGCACACATGTGCTCCGCGCACACCGGTACCTGCGCACACCCATGCCCGTGCCCTTGCACACCTGTGCACTTCTGTGCCCACCTGTGCCCCGTGCACATCCGTGCCAGTACATCTCCCCGCACACCTGTGGCTTGTGCGCTCTCCGTGCACATCAGTGCCTCGAGCACCCCGTGCACTCATCGGTGCACATCTGTTCTATGCCCGTGCGCTTATCGTGCACTCCGGGCGCATACCCGCTCCTGTGCCCTGTGCACATTTGTACCCATCGTGCAACCCGGGCAAGTGCTGTGCGCTATGCCTATGTTTCCACGAATGCGGCTCTTGTAACAGAAAAATGCCCCTAGAGGACCCTCATGAATTCTGTGTTTCATGCCCGGGTCTAGAACATGCTGCTTTGGCTCTGTTCGACACAGCATTCTGCACTATCTGTGGGAAGTTCCAGAGGCGGGTCCTAAAGGCTAGAGCTAACAGGGCACTGGGGCTGGGATCTCCTTCTAACAGGGGATCTCATTCTGAGTCTGTTCCCCCTTCAGGTGGTATAGCATCATCTCCTGCCCGCCTGCAGCTATCCAGGTAACCCTCACCGTCTCTCGGGCAATGCTCTCGCTCACCAACCAGGAGCCTGGGGCAGCTTCAGCGCTCCCTTCCTAAGGACCGTTTACAGCCAAACAGCCTAGTGGGATCTCAGACCTCATGGACCAGATTGGTCATTTTATGGAGGTGATGATGGGACAACAGTCACTCATGATGAGTATGTTGTCGGCCCCTGGCACCACAGTTGCGCTGGTTCCCCAGCCGCCCGTTCCAACTGTTGAGCCTGAGCCTGAGCCTGACCTTGAGCCTGAGGCCATCTCAGACTATGAAGAAGACATCCTCTCTCTGCAGGGGTCTGGTGACGACGAGCTTGTGCAGGAGGGACCTACTTGCAACTCGGTGGATGAGCTGCAACAGGAACCGGAGGTATCTCCAGGGCCAGCGTTTTAGGCTTTGGTTGAGCGAGCGGCTCAAAGTCTACGAGTGGAATGGCCCAGAGACGAGGAGCCACAGGGCTCCTGGTTCTCCTCGGTTAAGCCAGTACAGGGCAGGACACTCTTCCTGGTCCAACCCAGCATCAGCACCTAGCACGGTGGCTGGAGCTCAGGATTTTTCTTCCATGCAGGGAGCGGAGGTTGCCGGCTTGGCAGCCTTCCCTCCGGTGGACTCCGCCTTTGCGGCCCTTGTACAGGCACCGGGCATTGGACCGGCCAAGGACCTACAATGTCCTGACAGACAATGTCGGACAACAGAGATGCAGCTCAAGAAGGTGTATGCCGCTTGCTCCCAAGCTGCCCGGCTTTCCAATGTGTCGAGCATGCTCTTAGTCTATCAGGCCATCCTTATTAAGGAGCTCCCTGATATGGTCACCGTGGCTCACAGACAAGAGCTGAACCAGGTCTCTGAGGCAGTCACCAGACTGGCAAAACTCACGGCCATAGCAGAGGGCCGATGCCTTGCGGCGCTAGTGGTCACAAGACGGCAACTCTGGCTTTCCCAAGCTAGAGTTCAGGAGCAGGACAAGTTCTCTCTCCTGGACACCCCTATCAATGCTGGCCATACGTTTGGCCCCACAGTGGAGGAGATGCTTCAGCGGACTCTGAAGATAGGGAGGCATCAAGGCAGTATGCCCAGCTGCTTCCACGGAAGCCTGCACTGCGGTTGGCCTGCAAAGAGGGGCAACTGGTGCCCTAGAGGGGGCGACAATCGCCAGCGACCCAAGGGTCCAGCGACTGAAGGGCCTGCATCCCTGAAGGGCTGCAGCA
The DNA here is from genome assembly GCF_017654505.1 of Polyodon spathula. Lineage (NCBI taxonomy): Eukaryota > Metazoa > Chordata > Actinopteri > Acipenseriformes > Polyodontidae > Polyodon > Polyodon spathula. The sequence continues at coordinate 19,711,497 of NC_054555.1, forward strand.
GCCTTCAACCCCTGTCTCCCAGTTACTATACTGGCAAACCTTTCGGGGGATGATAGTAACTGATGTGAAGGACCCGCTCCAACATGTGTCTCTCAACACAGAAATCCTGGAGCTTCTCTTGCAGGGAGGGGTTCTATTCAAAGTACTTCCAAGTGCCCAAGAAGGACGGTGGGTTCCACCCTATCTTGGATCTGAGACTTGCGAACAAAAACCTTCGGGTGTTATGTTTCCAGATGTTCACGCACCGCCATGTCGTCCAGACCATTCGGACAACTGGCTCATCTGCAATCAGTCACAGGAGCAAGTCTCAGTCACCGCCTAATGCCAAACCAGCAATCGGATTTTCTGGGCCTCCACCTAGACTCAGTGTCAGTGTCAGAGAGTTACCCCAGTAGAGTCTTGCCTTGCCAGGTTGAGAGAGACAGTAAGCATGGTGCAGTGTCAGTGCATACTGGGGGTGATGGCTGCTGCCTCGCAGACCCTTACTTTGGGCCTTCTCCACCAAAGGCCTTTCCAGGCCTGGTTCAACTCCTTTGCGCTTCACACGCAACAAGACAGACATCGCAAGTTGGTGATATGGGAACAAACACATGCTGGTGTGGTCAGACAACACCATGGTCGAGGCATATATAAACCGACAGGGCGGCCTGAGATCTCCAAGCCTTCACCGCATGGCGGTTCGGCTGTTACGGTATTCGCAGCCCTGGCTGGCTTCTCTTCAAGCATTCCACTTATCAGGCCGACTCAACCACACCGCGGATCTCCTCTCCAGAGGAGGTTCCCTGGCCTCGGAATGGCGTCTCCACCCCAGGGTGGTGGAACGCATCTGGGAGTGGTTTGGCAGAGCAGACGATACCACTGCTCCCCACCTTCCTAGAGAAGATCAGGGTAGAGAAAGCTACAGCGCTTCTGGTAGCTCCTCAGTGGCCCAGAAGGACCTGGTTTTCGACCCTGGTGCAACTCCTGCACGGCCCCTGTGGGCGGATCTCCTCTCTCATGCCCAGGGTGGGTCTGTGGCACCTGAACCCCCAGCTGATGCAGCTATGGGTCTGGCCCATGTATGGGAATGCCTGTCAGCTCTGGGCCAGGACCCAGTTACCTGCCCCATGGAAGTTATCTTACAGTTTGTCCAGAAACTATTAGATGACGGTAGGTCCCCTTCCACATTGAAGGTGTACCTGGCAGCGATATCTGCTTGTCACATGCGCATAGATGGGTTATCGCCTGGAAACCATTTCCTGGCGTCCCAATTTCTTAAGGGTGGGAGGAGGCTGCGTCCTCCCAGAACATCTAGCCTCCCCTCGTGGCGCCTTGATGTGGTGCTGGAAGCCCTTATGAAAGCCCCATTTGAGCCACTGCTCACTGTGGATCTGAAGTTCATGTCCTTAAAGACTGCGTTTTCATGAGGTTCTACAGACTGAATGTGCTGGATTCCTCTGATCCACTTTTTGGAGCTTTGGTCTTGGACTCTATTACACCAGTGGAAGAGACCACTTAGTGTTAGTCTGGATTAGACTGCTGTATTCTTTGAGTACACTCTCCAGCGTTACCCATGTGGTAAGAGTATCCCGGTACGATATCGTGCTGTTAAATACCCTCTGTTCATAGAATATATGTCTTTCGAACCACACGCTGAGGCGCTGTTCCGTGTATATTTTTTACATGTAGACCGATCCTGTCCTTCTGCCGCATGGTCTCCCTCGCCACTGCTTTGGTACACAGTACCCATTAGTTGATGGCTATTTTCGAATTGAAAGAGAACATAAGGTTCTCTGAAAGAGAAAATAGCCAGCAAGCAGTGAGATCGCTTCAGTAGCCCTTGCGGCCTGAAGCAAAAGAGGCTGGGATTCCTACGCTCTGCATAGTCATTCAGCACCCGAGGGCCGAGCGCTGACATCAGAGCTAAGGAGGCCTAAAGGCAGCTTTTATATTAAGCTCAGCATAGTCCTATCACCTGACGGTGATACCCATTATTTGATGGCTATTTTCTCTTTCAGAGAACCGGGGTTGCATCCGCAACTTTACGTTTTCATTCTTCACTGCTGAGTCACAGGGAGTGTCGCATTAGCTCTGGTGCTCCTGAGGGTTCAGGAGACAAAGTCACCATGGACCGTCTCTCCTCACCATTCTACAGCAGCCCCTGCTGGCCATGCATCAAGCAAACACCTGTAGGGCTGTACTTTGCCCTCTAGAGGCCGGTAGATCGCTAACATCCGTTTGTGAAGCTCATGGGAGTAAAGAGGCGATTGACTTGGCAGTGGGATTTGAAGATCCCACTGACCTTCAACTCTCCTGAGCTGCTGTGGGGAATAGATGTGGTTACTGCGGGACATCATTCTAAATTAGAGAGGAACAGTGGTAATAATAGGGCAAAACTACAATTAACCCTTTGCGGTCCTATGGCGGACCAGGTCCGACATTACGATTTTCCCTTTCTAGTCTAATGTCGGACCCTGTCCAACATCATCAAAAAGATATAAAGCACAGGTCGATAGTTGTTTTTTCTCCGGAAAAAGCAGAGAAAACCTGTCAATGGCCGAGTGAGACCGATAGGAGCTGAATGAAGCCGAAAAAAGGGGGTATCTGACAGCCCCATGCACCACAGAGATAACACAGACAAACAAAGGAGATAGCTGCTTCCGCATCCAGCGCACAAAGAATATCGCAGACATTTGCAGAGCTTTTTGAGATGTTATAGTAATATAATAATGACTTGGATCACATTATTGAAGAGTTTGGTGATAAAACGAGTGATCAGGTGAGGATTTATCAGGATGCACGTCTTTAAATAGGTATGTGAAAAATACAGCAAACAAGGAGTGGGGATTGGCAGGAGATACAGTACTGAGTTTACTCTGAAAAAAAAAAAACAGTGCGGTTAAAATAACAGCGCGTTTGAAAACAAATTGGACCTGACGCACCTGACAAGCACTGAATAAGGGTTAAAATAGAAAAAGAAAAAAACTAAATACAGCACAATGGTTTTCAATGGTATTTTCATTTGGGGGAAATTGTATTGCAAATGGCACCATGTAGATAAACAGCAACTGAAAACCCAAAACTCAAGTATGTCACCATGACCTACCTCCACAGGATGTACAAGAAACAGTGCGAGTTATTTATTCCCAAATATTGAAACTTTCCTAAGAAGAGTGACATACTGGATACGGACAGACACCTTCTGCCCAGATACTTTAGAAGACCCAGTTTCAGCACTATACGATAATATGGAGGTCTTCAGTATCGTCATTGCCAGGGATATGCTTCCCCTATGATGGATTAGAGGTTACATTTTTTTTTTTTTTTTTTATAAATATTGTATACTCCTTTAATTAAAGATTGTTGAAAACATAGAATACAGTCAGTCGACGGTTTACAAATAAAACCCCACAAGTTGTGCTGTGAACAGATAAACAAGAGATCAAGAGGTCCATTCTCTTTGTGAGAGGAAACCACAGGAGACAATCCTCCCTGTGTCAGTGTGCCCTGGGTCACAGCCCTGCCATTTCTATATATTTGGAGGCTGATTAACAGGACTCCACGACACATTATCTTCTTCTATTCAGAGAACTGAATCAGGCTGCTGCTGTGAAGGCTCTGCTTATTGTGGAGTTGATTCCCCAAGGCTTCAGTCTTCTCATCAGGGGATCCACAGTGTTCACACCTATGTGGTATTCAACCTAAAAAACACAATAAGAAGCATACAGTATTACTGAGAATCTGAAGTTGAACACACGTTAAGCCTGTACGGTTCTCAAATACATTTCCAAGGATTATCTCTTAACAGCCTATATAGCTAGACGATTAAGCAGATAACATTGAATAAATACTTGCTATGATTTGCCAAACATCATTTTTGAAAGTGGATGTGCCAATCTGCAAGTGATTGCAAATTTCCAAAAACATACATTTGCTATTGATTCATTACAAAACTGCATCAAAACATTAGTTTACTGAGTTGCTGTGTTTTTATTTTGCACGCTAGGAGGGCTGACAAAAGGGTTCTGCAACACAACTGAGTAGGGAGGGGGGGATGACATATGATGAAATGGAGTTGATATAGTTAACCGTACAGAAACCAGGACCAGAGGACAGTTGGAAGTTAAGTGGAGATAGACTTGGAACAGAAGGAAACAGACACTTCTTCACACAGAGTGGTGAGTGTTTGGAATGGGCTATCTATTCATGTTGCTGAGGCTGAATCACTCTGATCTTTTAAGACCCATATTTGACAATCTTTTGAGATCAGTCAACTACAAAGACTGTCTAATGTTCTAAATCCCATGTTTTGCTGACTTTGTTAGAATTACTCAGAATACCTTGCTTCAGTTACAGTCATGATTTTATACAATATGCTATGACAGTGGGAATTTGTGAAAGGTAATTTAGAGTTGAAAAAGATACAAATGTTAATAAATCTTGCTGAAAGACAACAGTTATCAAAACAATTATAAAAAGTATACCTTGATCTAATTTTGATTCAATTTATTTGCTCAATCAGAAGTCACATTTTCTGTAAAACAACTGAAAGCCTAATACTAGCTCCATAGCAACACACTGCATTAACACCTAACCCCAGCTCCACAGTAACACACTGCATTAACACCTAACCCCAGTTCCATAGTTACACACTGCATTAACACCTAACCCCAGCTCCAGAGTAACACACTGCATTAACACCTAACCCCAGCTCCAGAGTAACACACTGCATTAACACCTAACTCCATCTCCATAGTAACACACTGCACTAACACCTAACCCCAGCTCCAGAGTAACACACTGCATTAACACCTAACCCCAGCTCCACAGTAACACACTGCATTAACACCTAACCCCGGCTCCAGAGTAACACACTGCATTAACACCTAACCCCAGCTCCAGAGTAACACACTGCATTAACACCTAACTCCATCTCCACAGTAACACACTGCACTAACTCTTAACCCCAGCTCTAGAGTAACACACTGCATTAACACCTAACCCCTGCTCCACAGTAACACATTGCATTAACACCTAACCCCAGCTCCACAGTAACACACTGCACTAACACCTAACCCCTGCTCCATAGTTACACACTGCATTAACACCTATCCCCAGCTCCATAGCAATACACTGCATTAAAACCTAACCCCTGCTCCAGAGTAACACACTGCATTAACACCTAACCCCAGCTCCAGAGTAACACACTGCACTAACACCTAACCCCAGCTCTAGAGTAACACACTGCATTAACACCTAACCCCTGCTCCACAGTAACACATTGCATTAACACGTAACCCCAGCTCCACAGTAACACACTGCACTAACACCTAACCCCTGCTCCATAGTTACACACTGCATTAACACCTATCCCCAGCTCCATAGCAATACACTGCATTAAAACCTAACCCCTGCTCCAGAGTAACACACTGCATTAACACCTAACCCCAGCTCCAGAGTAACACACTGCATTAACACCAAACCCCAGCTCCACAATAACACACTGCATTAACACCTAACCCCAGCTCCAGAGTAACACACTGCATTAACACTTAACTCCATCTCCACAGTAACACTCTGCACTAACACCTAACCCCAGCTCCACAACAGCACACTGAATTGACGGTACAAGACAACCAACATTTAAAGTGCAAGCTGGAGCCCACAATCAAAATGACTTCAGGTGCCCAGAGTGTGCAGAAATGTAAATGTTTCTAATTTTAAAAAACTACAAACATTCAAAATCAATGTAGTAATCTTGGTGTAAGCATGCTTAAGGTATTGGCTAGTGTAATAGAGGTGTAATAATCTGCTGTGAGAGACAGAGACACAGATGAATGCAGTCGAAAAGCCACACAGGCACCCAGGGTTTATTTACAAAGAGAAAAAACATATCCAATGTTTGTTGCAGTTGCAGGTGACCCCACTAAGGTACCAGCAATTACAGCAATAGTGCAGGGGTGCTCCAATGGTGTATAGGGTAATACCAGCAATGATAAAAACAATATTATTGAAAATAAGAACAAAGGAACTGGCTTTCCAGCTTCTTTACATAACACAGGCCAAGGCTAACTGATCATCAATGAATCAATTAGCACCTGGCCACATTCCACTCACGCTTTAGCAAGGAGGGGATTCTAACCCCAGACTTGCCACAGTTAACAAAACCCTTTACATAATAAAATACACTGTTTACATGCAAAAAAATACAGAATATCAAAAATACACGTAAAACATGTTTCTATCAAAACTGCACATTTAAGACGTATACAGTGAATTGACGTGCATGTCGTCATTTTATTTAACTATTTAGTTAGCTATAATCAAAATTGTTTGTAAAGTGAAATCAGTTAACAAACAAAGACAAAGCAAGTGAGCACTCATCACTTTTTAGGCTAAAAGCGACTTATATCGGGTCTGCTCAGGGATAAAAGTCTCTCTCTGGAGAACTACGAAACAGCTGAGCATGCAGGCAGGCGAGATGAACACTTTACTGTGGTGACACTTTCACATGAGACAACAGTGCCTTTCCATATGCTATGAATATTGTGCCTGGAAGGGGACATCTGCAATCCGATTGGGGTGTAAAAGTGGAGGTTTAGTTGCTCAGCAAGGGGGAGAAATAATGCAAACGAATTCATAACTTCTCAAGTCCTGGTTTTAATTGCCTCACTTGCAAAGGTGCATTTTCACTTGCGCTCTTTAGAGATGCAAAAAACTTGCACAAAGGTTGATGTGTCTGTTTTATTTTCCTTCTTTAGCTTCGTAGACAGATGGAGCAACACACAGCGAGAGTGTGAACTCTGAGATTGGGCATGGAACTGTTTTCAAAACTATCAAGACTATGAATCTATACAATGGAGGTCCAAATTATACCGTCACCAGTTTTGAAACGGAATTACCCCACTCAGCCCCCTAATTATCTATGCATCCCTGAATAGCTAATCATCTCCACTTGAAATATATTAAAGAAATTGTAATGATCGATCAGAAATGTTATCCATTTTTAGGGATGCAAAAGGACTAGGGGTGGGGCTTTAATCACCTACTTTATAATACAGGCTCACTGCTCACTGTCTTGATATATCTGAATAATTGTCTCTTTAAATATATATTATACACACACTGAGTGTACAAAACATTAGGAACACCTACTCTTTTCATTAAATAGACTGATGAGGTGAATCCAGGTGAAAGCTATGATCCCTTATTGATGTAACCTGTTAAATCTACTTCAATCTGTGTAGATGAAGGGGAGACAGGTTAAAAAGAAGGATTTTTAAGCCTTGACACAATTGAGAATTTGATTGTGTATGTGTGCCATTCAGAGGGTAAATGGGCAAGACAAAAGATTTAAGTTATTTTGAACGGGGTATGGTAGTAGGTGCCAGGTGCGCCGTTTGAGTGCGTCAAGAACTGCAATGCTGCTGGGTTTTTCACGTTCAACAGTTTCCCCGTGTGTATCAAGGATGCTCCACCACCTAAAGGACATCCAACCAACGGCAGGCCAGTGGTCAACAAAGGCTCATTGATGAAAGAGGCCAAAGGAGGCTGACAGGAATTGTGCAGAGTAACAGACGGGCTACAGTCAAATGACAGTCCAGTACAACATTGGTGCCGAAAGACCCATAAAAGAATAGTCAACTCATCGTACCTTGACACGAATGGGGTATGGCAGCCGACGACCTAACAGAGTTCCACTTCTTTCAGCAAAACACAAGAAACTGCGGATGCAGTGGGCTAAGGAACGAAAACACTGGACACTGGAGGATTGGAAAAACATTGCCTGGTCTCATGAATCCCAGTTCCTGCTGTTTCACGCTGATGGGAGGACTAGGGTATGGAGAAAACCACGATTACATGCATCCATCATGCCGCATGTCAACATTGCAGGCTGGTGGTGGTGGTGTTATGGTGTGGAGTGTGTTTTCATGGCACACATTGGGCCCCTTAATAAAAGTGGAGCAACGTTTGAATGCCACAGGATATCTGAACATCATTGCCAATCAGGTGCATCCCTTCATGGCAGCAGTGTATCCATCTGCTAATGGATTTTTTCAGCAGGATAATGCCGCATGCCACAAGGCTAGGATTGTCCAGGAATGGTTCCACCAACATGACAGTGAATTCAGCTTACTGCAGTGGCCTGCCCAGTCACCAGATCTCCATGCAACTGAGCATCTGTGGGAAGAGATGGAGCGATTTGGAGTAGAGATCCACTACCAGCCAACTTGACACAACTGTGGGAAGCATTGGAGTCAATATGGGCCAGCATCCCTGTGGAATGCTTTTGACACCTTGTAGAGTCCATGCTCCAACGAACTGAGGCTGTTCTGAGGGCAAAAGGGGGTGCAACTCAATATTAGGAAGGTGTTCTTAATGTTTTGTACACTCAGTGTGTGTGTGTGTGTGTCTATATATATATATATATATATATATATATATATATATATATATATATATATAAAATGAAAAAATCCATCATACAGTACCACTGCTGAATGACTATGTGAGACAACTGTTCTTCATTTAACCCCAAAAGACATTTTTCTGTAATGGTGCAGAAGTGTGTTTTGGGGTAAAATGCAGTACAATTGTACCAGTTATTCTGCTTTGGTAATAATGAGGAGACAATGAGCAATTCTGGGATAAGCAAGGGGTTCGAGTAAGAAAGGGTTATAAATGCCCACCCCAGTCATTCTGTTTGAATCTGAATGTGTCATTCTGTCTGGTTGACACATACCAGCCTTGAGATTCAGATTCTCTCAATAACTTGTGCTAAATAATTTTCTTACTAAGTTTCATTGCAATTAGATTTGTACTTCACTTCAAATATGATCGTAAAATCAGCTATTTACTATTTCATTTTTATACACAGTAAACACATAATGCACGTGATTATTTAATTTTGAATGCTGGCAACACACCTAATAAAATACTCTGCTGTTAACTTGCTGATTCCACCGATACTTTTTTTGTACCCAAAATGTGAATACGAAGCATTTTCTAGGTTTCCGACCGGGACAAAAAATTAAGGACAATCCCAGCTTTCCCTGGAGGTCTGATAACCCTATTCAAATCACAGCACTTATGATGACAGTTTGAAAAATAAAGCCCTGACATCTGAATTGATTAAACTTCCTCAAGCTTGCAGTTTATTTTCAAATTGTAGAATTGTTAGTGCCGTGATGCATATAATTAAACAAGGGCTGTGTGCAGGTCTAGAAGCATGCTGCATTTAAACAAAGGACTGTGTTCACCCTGACTTTACTGCAATGATTTGTTTAATTCTAACTACAGAAGTACTCACAAAACCGAATAGTTCCTCATATTGATATAGATCAAAATACGATCACAGGATATAAGAAAAATAATATTTCTGACAATAAAGTGTCATAGCAACTAGGCTCGTTTAACATTCACCCCACATGAATTATGAAATGTCTTTCCACATTATATCACAAACATAAATGTATGTTTGTACTTTGGAATCCTCTGCCTCTCTCAGAATTCTATCAAAGATATTTTTTGGTTGTTGTCCAAGTAACAATCCCAACCTCCTGTTGCTGTTGCCTGTGCCTGTTTGATGCTGACAATGGGGGCATTGCCCACAAGTGTACGTGACAAACATGAGCTGTTTCTGGATGAGCAAAGCCATCGCAAAGCCCCATCTGGAGCAGGACACTTTTAGGACAGCTGGACCAGAGCCGGCTGCATTTACTCGAGTCGGGTTAAAAGTGGCTAGTTTAAACAGAGTATAAGAGTATCAGAGGTAAACCTTGAACTTCTGCCTGTCAGAGTGTCCTAATGGCCTTGTTACTGTAATTATCAATTAAACAAATCAGATATGCACACATTATACAGCTGATTCTATTTAGTTATTATGTGTGAACTACATAGTAATCAATGCATTGCGACATTAATTACCAGAACTTAAAACAAAGTGTTACTGGCACATCTGTGTTTATTCTGCTTGGTTAAAGAGCGTGCTGACTCTAGCAATGGCTTGGAAGCAAGCTTGTGTTTTACCCGAACTTCAAAACACTGGATTACAAATTCAGAGGTAAATCTAGATTAAAATTGGAAGATGCCGAGTCTTAAAAACAAGTCTACTTTTTTTTTTTAAATAGTTTTTATTATTGTTGGATGGCAGGTAACATCACTTGCCTAATTCTTGGGTTCAAATCTGGTTACTCAAGTCCTAGTGGAATGAGCCTTGGATAAAGAAATCTGCCAAATATATAAATACATAAATAAATAAATAATAAATACATTGATTTTAAGAAAATTCTCTTTTGGTCAATAGGTATTAAATGAAACACAAAACAAGCCTTTTAAAGAATGTGTTCATTCTAGAACAAGAAAAGCTGACTTCCTCTCATTTGCATTCATCTATACAATTTAGTACCAATCAATGGCAATCAACTATTTCAAAGAGAAATTTCCTTTCACCCGGGGCACTGACAATTGTACTGCTGGACCAGGGACGTAAACTGACACTTCAACTGTAAAGGTTTAAACAATTAAAAACACAAATCAAAAACAGCATGTCTTTTACTAAACATGTAACCTAAAATGTCCTGTTTAATAGTGATCTTGCACGAATTTTAAAAGTTTCATTATTTATATCATCATAATGCATTGTTAACCACTGTAAATTAATACTGTGGGTGAAAATCAATGTTGTAAAAATAACAGACTATAAATACATAACCAAGTCCACTTTTTCAAACTTCTTAACGCCTTGCAGCCACCATCAGCTATGTTTGATTCCCCTAGCGGTCTTTGAGTAGCTGCCATCGGCCATGGTTGATTCCATGCTATGCGTCTCTTCCTAGCTGTGCAACTTCATCACTAAACTGCACCTCACTTCTTATAGAGACAGGCATGCCCTTTGCAAACCTGCTGGACTCGTCTCCATTTACTTACACAGCTTGATTTACAGGCCGTTGCCTTTGCAGTTGTTTACTAGTTTACAATATGGTGAAGTTGGTTTGTTGAGTATTATAACTACAGGTTCAATAATTGTTGAAAAAATACCTCCAAAAAGGTAGACTCTCTCTCTCTCTCTCTCTCTCTCTCTCTCTCTCTCTCTCTCTCTCTCTCTCTCTCTCTCTCTCTCTCTCTCTCTCTCTATATATATATATATATATATATATATATATATATATATAAAACCTGGGTAAATGAGGGACACCAAGTATATTGAAAGCAACGGCTTCCACACAGGTGTAGATAATGCGTTAATTAAGCAAATAACATCCCAGCATGCTTAGGGTCACATATAAAAATGATGGACAGGCTTGGTTGCCTATAATTATACCTCAGTGATTTTCAAAGAGGGGTGATTGTTGGGGCGCGTTTGGCAGGAGCTTCAGTGACTAAGACAGCTCAACTTGCTGATGTTTCACGAGCAACGGTGTCTAAGGTGATGTCGGCATAGAATTCCGAGGAAAAGACATCATCAGCAAAGGGCAACAGTGGGCAGAAGTGCATTCTAGTCTTCCTCTCCAGTTTCCATCTAATCCATAATGTCTTCCATCACTTCAGAATGCTTCTTCTTACGACTGTCTGGAAAAAAGAAAAGAACAGGTCAGAGGGCACTGAAGTCTGTGCCAGGCACACCATGACAATTGGAAAATAGCAATGTACCACACCGAATTTTCTCTTTATTAAATGTCTAAAATGTATACTTAAACTGTCACAAATTTAAACATTCATACCCACAATGAGTATCTCTATAGTTGCTTCACTGGAGGTTGTATTTATATTTGTGTGACTTGTACTTCTGGCACACCAGCATTTATATGGTTTGTTTTTCAATTTGACGGCAGCCATTTTGAGGTTTTGTGATTTGCAAACTTGTATCTAGAGGGATGCCTGTGGCAGCCATCTTGAGGAGGTCTGTAGCAAATGTTGCAGAATTTTGGAACGAGTCATAACTTTGAATGATGAAGTTGTATACTGAGAGTCATGCTAGTCACTCCAGCCAAGTTGGGTCCCTTTACGCTTGTCTGTTTTTGGACAGATAAAACCACTAATAAGAAGAGATTCAGTTTAGCTTTACCTTGCTAGTTTGGCAGCTAAACTACGCAGGATGCTGCTCTAGGAGGTACATCACTGTGTGATTGTGTCTTCAGTTTTTTTTTTTTTTAATTTGTTCTGGAAATTATTTTCATGTTTCTTGGTTTCAAGTGAAATGGAGTATTAGCTATATCATTGGTACTCAATTATTTTAGTGAAGGTCCAAAATTCTTGGTTAAAGCAAGGTCAAGGTCCGGAGCACATTTTCACTCAGTTCACATACTGACTGATTTGTTACTGCAGGAGTTCTTTCCCTGCCGTAACCACAGAATTGTATAACTACTCTATTCTCTTATGTGTCTGTGTTATCAGAGCCAAACATTATGTTCTGCCATTGCAAAAACAAAGCACATTGTAGCAAACAAAAAGCATGAGATGAAAAAAAACTGAACTGAAAAATCACTTGCTTTCTCTTTCAAGTGAATTAAAAACAGAAACACCTTACAAATAATAAAAAATACAGTCACTTACAGTAACAGTTTAGCTGCATGTGTTGTAAGCCTGACTTGGATTGCAAAATTTGGTAATTTTAATCGCAAATACAATCAGCATACTCATTGCTGAGTTTTGCACACACAGCACATTTTGGTGGATGGTGGAATGATGCGATATCTGTCGTGGCTGGGTTCTGTCCATTGCGCTACCATTGCTTGCAAAGTGAAGTACGCACGAGTTGTAAAGTACGGTACCATATTATGTGCTTTGCCTGAGTCAGGAGTACTAACAGTAACACAAATACACGTTGACCTGTATGTGTTTTTAAAAAGAGCATGATATTGTTTTACCGGTAATATTTTTTAATCAGCTTAGAAAAGCTACTTAAAAAAAATGGGCTCTGTAGCACCAGTACTCGTCATTGTTTTCTTGGTCTCTGTGAAGTGCGATTTTCTGAACTTGTACCACAAGGCATGAAAAGTGTATATTTCTTGTGTACTTTCAAAAAAATTACTAATGACGTTTGTTTTATTAGCCATAGAGAAGGGATATGTTGACGCCACAGCAGCCAACGTACACAAGTTTCACTTCATTTGAGATGCTAATACTGTTGACTCATACTTTTATTTTTCATTCATAACTTGCACCGAGTATCTGCTACTTACTATCACAGAGACACCTACTGTACCCTCGCGCATCACACTCTCATAAGAACTATACTGTCTGAAAAATGTACAGCATTTCCAATGTGAAGGCAAATAAAACATAAATTGGCATACGACTTGGCGGTCTGGTCAAAATGTTCGCCTATTGAGTACCCTGAGCTGTATTTCCATTTATGCTAAATCCTACCTCACATAGCAACAGGTTTAGTGAGAACTGTTTCGCTGTGTCTTTATTAGTGTTTATGAAATAGAACAAAAACACATTGTAAATTCAATGACAAAAGTTTAAATTTTGTAGGACACTTCAATAGTGAATTCTTTGTAAGATCATTAACAGTATTAAACTGGTAAGGCACTACTCAATTCAGTAACCAAGCTTATTCTTGATATTTTCATAGTGTTACAATATTTTTCTCTTATTAAAAAAAAAAAAAAAAAAAAAAATCAATATGCAATAATTAGGTTAGATTTTTTTTTTTTTTTTTTTTTTTTATTTCAGCCCCCCAGCACATTCCCCAGAGGTAGTCCTCAACTCTCATTTGCTTTGCCGTATTGAATAGGCGCGTACACATGACAATAGGCCGGGAAATTGGATTTGCACAGAGGTAATAGGCAAGTGTCTAGAAATATAACGACAGGCAGCTAAGCATGAACTCTCAATCACTGACATCATTAACTGCAACAAGAGAGAGAGAGAGAGAGAGAGAGAGAGAGAGAGAGAGAGAGAGAGAGAGAGATCAAACCTGGAAAGTTACAAAATGTCAGTATACAACTGCATAAAAAAATCTGTATAAAATTTGAGAGCTTATCAAATTATAGCCAGATGCAATATGACATGTCTCTAGAAGGCTAAAAAATATATGGTAAAGGTTTGGTGAAGATTAGAGCAAAATCATTTTCACAATCGAATTTTAGAAACAGAAAAAAGAAACCAGCCGTACTTCCTTGAGTAGCACTGTTTCTATGGAGAGAGCGCAAAAACAACATGGAAAAGGGGAAGAGGAGAGGAAAGGGATGACAGAGAGAAAAGATCACTGAAATACCATCCAAGTCAGGGTGAGATAAGCTCCTCTGACTACAAAGCAGTACAAAGACTGAGTCTAACCCCAGAAAAAGACACCATTAACCATCAGGCACCAAATCGCAAACAACTGAGCCCCACTAATATCACTGAGCTTCAAAACAGTACTGAAACAAAACTATCCTTTACAAAAACGCTGATCCCTGTCACACTGGAAATATGAAACAAAAATACAAACTAAACTGGAATGTTATCATGTTCTAAAAAAAAAAAGGGAAAAAAATATGAAGAAAAGTAGTAACCACAGCTGTCTCAAGAAACAAACTGGAAACCAGAGGGAAGTCTGTGTAACCAGAGACAGAAACTGAGACGCATCGTGTTCTGGACACACACTTTCCCAAAATCTGAGAGATTAAAGACTTGATGCAAATGGAAAAAAACAAATACTGTGAAAAAAAGAACCTACGACTGAACGTGAAGCACTGCCTGCCACAGCCTGAGGCACAATTTAAAAACATTTCTGTTCCAACTGTATTTGTTACTATATATATATATATATATATATATATATATATATATATATATATATATATATATATATATATATATATATATATATATATTAATAAGATTTTTTTTTTTTTTTTTTTAAACATACAGTACACTAAGATCTTTCTTGTTAATTTTTGCTGACTAATTGCTTTGGAAAAACCGGAATGATCCTGTCATGCCAAAAAAGCTTATCTGGAACTTAAGACAGGGAGGATGAAACAGAGAGGGAGAGATGGAAGAGGAAAAGCAAATGGGGAAATTAAGGACTGAGAGAAAAGGTAAGCAGTTATGGAAAAGGAGTGTAAAAGAAGAGGAGAAAGAGGGAGGGTGATAGAAGTAGGTGAAAGGAGAAATGGGGGATGGAAAAAGGTAAGGGAGTGAGAGGTAGGAGAAAGAGGAGAAGAGTGTCAGAGAGAAGAGGAGAGAGAGGTCAAAGAGGAGAAGCAGAGGAAAGGGAGAGGGGTAAGAAGAGGGGAGAGAAGAAGCAAAGGACATACTAGAGGGGAGGAGAGAGAAAGGAAAGGGATGAGAGAATAGAAGGAGAGTTTGGACTGCCTCAGTCTTCCAGCTCTGCATTTTGGTTTTACCATGTTCATATTCTCAGCACGGTTGGAAGGTAAAGCTAATATTTGAATACTCAATACTACAAGAGCGCTCTGCTTTGGGACTAGTTTCAAGCATGATGTTTGGTTTTAGTCCTCAGAGTGACCCAGGGTGGAGAGTGAATGACAAACATCAAGCAATCACAATTCTGTTGACAAAGAAACAGCAGGGAGACACAGAACCAAAGACACAGTCACGCAAAGTAATGCCCGTGCGACGTGGCTCAAAGTTACATTTGTATTGTTCAGGTTGGTTCGTATCAGCTGAATCAACAGTTACCATAATGTGCAGATTTTATTTTTCCATCTTTTTTCTTTTTAAAACCTCAAAGTGACTGGAGCAAACAAAATAAAAAAAACACAATTTCTATTCCATCCACATCGATTCACTACATACTTCAGCTCTCACATGCACGAGACAGAGAGAAATAAAGCAGAAAACCCCCCATCTCACCATAAAAGTTTATTCAGTGTGTCGACAAATGAATGTGAGCAGTGCAGCGCCACACACACGGGGGGGGGGGGGGGAGCGCTAATCCTGCAGATCGAGCAGGGGAGTGGTGCTGGGAGCCCTTGGCCACGGAGCTGCCTCCCTGCTCCACATCCACATGCAGCTAGGAAACACGTTGGCAGATTGCAGAGCCGCCACAAGAGCCCGTGGCCAAATCACACCAGCAGGTGGCAGCTTGCAGTCTGCCAGCGTGGGCTTAGTTAAAAATAATACTGCAGAGCCGCACTGTCTTCAAACAAACATCCAGATCATTGCTGTAAATAGACAACCAGAGCTATCAGAATGAGATAAAACGCCCATAGTGCACACATGCAAAAATGGACTTTCACACAATACCAGATGTTCTTCTACTTGGTCAGCTCTCAAGATCACCATGACTCTACTGTGTCTGCAAATGGAAGTGTGACATATACAGATAGACTCCCCTACTTCTTGAAAGTGTTTAAATGCAATAATAGAACCAAAATCTTAAAAAATTCAGTTTCAAAACAATGAACAATGCTGGCTACAAAGTATAAGCAGGGAGCTCAATTAAGATCATGCCTGCTCCCTTGCTCTTGCAGTGGCTACTGTAACCAAGGCATCGGCTGCTGCGGGTGTTAGACTGTATAACTTGCACATTTTGGACTGATTTTGAAGAAAAATAAGGTTGCATTTTTCCTGAATATCGTCTCGCAATATTCAAGCAGCTTTTTAAACAAGACAAAAATCAGTATGTGCAGTATTTTCCTGTTAATAATGGTACATTGATGTGTGAAAAGCTTAAAGATTAACGGTAGGTGTACTAAAGTTTTGTACCTGTCGCAATAGTCTCAAACCAGTTGGAAGTCTTGGGTGAAATGTACTAAACAACATTGCTATTTGCGACTTTTTAGAGAATGCTTTGCGGCAGCAGTTTCTGTTTGCGGTTCAAGCATAGATGAATATGTAATTATGGATGTTCCTGCATACATTCGCAAACAGGGGGTGGAGATAGTATGCATGAGGCTTCATCAGAATACAGCCCATTTTCTAGATATCTGCAATCATTCATTGAAGAAAGACCAATAGACAACATGCTTGTCATTGATGTTCACTTTCTTTGTGTGACACATGTACAACTGAATGTATAAAATATTGTAGTGAGATCAAATTTAAACATCATATAAGCAAATTCAATGTAATGTAAAATGAATAACAAACAAATGGGTTGATTTTTTTGGGTTCTTTTTTTTTTTTTTTTTTTTTTTTTTTTTTTAATGATGGGAATCACCCTGGATTGCACCAGCCACTTATTTTAATGGGTAATCCTGAAGCAATCCAGAGTTATTCCCCAGGGCTGTACAATGCTACTGGCTTTAAAAACCCATAAACCAACGGGACAAACTTTTTGGCTTGCCCCATTCATCAGTGGAGCATGCACTGATGTTAAAAGAATAATCACTGTACTGTAGTTCACTCAATCTGTGACAGGGTTCATATCACTTGCTTCCTATAGCTTCTTGTCCAGGCAGGAACATTGAGCGCCCATCATAGCAGGGACATCAAGAGGGAATTGGAAATAGAGGATTCAGAAACTCAAGTGGTTAAGGTCTCTAGCGACTGACTTTTTGCAGGCTCTGAAAGTGAAGTTGGACAAAGTGCTGTGGCAGCCTTATCTGACATTGTGTGAGTGAGGCCACTGGCCCAGCCTGCTGTGTGTGTGTCTGTTTCCACAGTTCCCCTGGGGCTGCTCCTGTGTGTAGAGGGGGTATGCTGGCTCAATCAGGACAAATTACTATTGACTTGTGTGCACAGCCAGCACAGTACTGCTCCAGCCACACATACACACACGCACACACACAGCCTGCAGGTTAGAACCAACAGCACTGCAATCTGTCTCAAACTAAAATCAAACTATCACGGTTGAAAAAACAGAAAAAAGCTACCAGAACCAGCACATATATCACCATGACCTCCACTCGCCATACGAGTTTGACGCATACTTGTGTATCAGGGGTTGAACAATTATGAATCAAATGGTTGAGATGACAATAAACTGAATAGGTGGACTGGTCACCACTTTAAAATAATATATTATTAAAATAATGCTTTTGCTAATGTTTGGCGCTGTTTCAGAACAGTTTGCAGTTTGTGCACTATGTTTTAAAACTGCTTCAACTGAACAGACAATTGCTTGTTCTAAAATGTCACTTGTCCTGTGATTGCATATGAAATGGCACGCTTTCCAATTCAAGTCACGGGGCGTGTGATTCGCCAACTACCAGATTCTGAGGTCCCCTGTCACAGTTCTGTACTAGGAGTCGACTAGCTGTTTAACCTCATAATGTAAACTGGGGTCCATTCGGACCCCACGGTGCTTTAGTATCAGTTATTATGTGGATATAGTGACTTGTAGTTGTCAGACACCCATCCTGTTACACTATGCAAAGGATAACACTATGTAACACAATTTTTGTTCCTGGGTAGTAAGTGTTATTTCCTAATTGCTTATGCCTCAAAAGCATAGAAAACGACTATTATTCCCCACAAACTTTGTTTTTGTGACCAGGACAGTGATATTTTGAAATTTACCTATTTCCAATGAGAAAACGGGCGATTTGGTGTCTTTTCGTTCACATAAAGTCAGAAAAAAACAACTTATGAATCCAAATTAACATGTATTTATACTAAAGTAATACAAAAATGACTACAAAAGATTTAGCAGTGAGTAGTTTTTCGAGATTTACGATTATACTGTAAATCACTTTCACGAATCAGCCCCCAAATGCAGTCTCCCATCATGTTCTCGTTATACTGTCCTTGGTAGCGGCGTTCAAAGTCCAGTATATCCTGGTGGAAGCGCTCGCCTTGCTCCTCCGAGTACGCTCCCATGTTCTCCTTGAATTTATCAAGATGAGCATCAAGGATATGGACTCTGAGGGACATCCTACAGCTCATTGTGCCGTAGTTCTTCACCAGAGTCTCAACCAGCTCCACATAGTTTTCGGCCTTGTGATTGCCCAGGAAGCCCCGAACCACTGCGACAAAGCTGTTCCAAGCAGCTTTCTCCTTACTAGTGAGCTTCTTGGGGAATTCATTGCACTCCACGATCTTCTTTATCTGTGGTCCGACGAAGACACTGGCTTTGACCTTTGCCTCAGACAGCTTAGGGAAGAAGTCTTGAAGGTACTTGAAGGCTGCCGACTCCTTATCTAGAGCTCTGACAAATTGTTTCATAAGGCCCAATTTGATGTGCAGTGGTGGCATCAGCACCTTCCGGGGGTCCACCAGTGGCTCCCACTTGACGTTGTTCCTCCCCACAGAGAACTCAGTCCGCTGTGGCCAGTCCCGCCTGTGGTAGTGCGCCTTGGTGTCCCTGCTGTCCCAAAGGCAAAGATAGCAGGGAAACTTGGTAAAACCGCCTTGGAGACCCATCAGGAATGCCACCATTTTGAAGTCTCCTATGACCTCCCAGCCGTACTCATCATACTTCAAGGCGTCCAGCAAGGTCTTGATGCTGTTGTAATCCTCTTTGAGGTGCACCGAGTGAGCCAGGGGAAGAGACGGGTACTTGTTACCATTATGGAGCAGCACGGCTTTGAGGCTCCTGGATGAGCTGTCAATGAAGAGGCGCCACTCATTCTGGTTACAGGCGATTCCGATTGCCTCGAACAGACTGGTCACATTGTGGCAGAAGCAGAGCCCATCTTGACGGGTGAAGAAGCTGGAAAAAGGTTGGTGACGCTTCCTCTGATCTGCGACTTGCACACTTTCATCCAACAAGTTCCACTGCTTGAGCCTAGATGTCAAAAGCTCGGCATTGGACTTGGTGAGACCAAGATCTCTAATCAAGTCGTTGAGGTCTTTTTGGTTGGGGTAGTATGGGTTTCTCTCCTCAGCTCCACCTCTGAAATTGTCATCTGGATCTACAGCGTCTTCCTTGCTCTCTGACTTGCTGCTCTCCTCTAAAGACGGCTGCTCTCTCTCCGGAGGAGTGGGTACGGGGAGCTCATGGCAGTGTGGCACCGGGGCGATGGATGAAGGAAGGTCCGGATACGTGATAGCAGGTGCATTCTTGCCAGTCCGACGTTTGGAAGGGTCCACCATGCAGAAGTAGCAGTTGCTTGAGTGGTCAGTGGGTTCCCGCCAAATTCTTGGGATAGCGAACTTCATGGCTTTCTTTTCCCCTCTGTACCATCCTACAAAAATACATTTATTTCACCCATGACTAATGTGTAAGAGATTCTCGCAACATTTTTCATATGATATATTTTTTCAATAACACTGAAAATTGTAAAACATTTTAAAATTAAAAACTTTTACAATTTTCAAAATTTTAACAAATTTTATAACATAAAATTCCGAGCAACAATTGTCCATCTTACCTTCCAGAGTTTTTTTGCAGTGCTCGCAGGTGAAATGAGGTGCCCAGGGTTTGTCTTGATCCCCGACAGGCATGCCAAAATATGCCTTGTAGGCCTCACACATCTTAGCAGATGCTTCCACGGAGTACTTTTTCGCTCGTCTTGATAAATTGGCCGCAGACATAGCAAAATGCGTCTGCCGGATGCTTGCAGCCTCTTGATGCCATCTAAGAAAAATACAGATATGTATCCACTTAGGCAGCTGGAACTAAACTGAACTGGTGGGCTTAAGGCCCCTGTATTTATACTACTATTTATATTACTGGAAAGTTCTAGAAAGTTCTAGAAGTTACTCCAAGTTTACTCAGCACTGAATCTATCTGGAATGTTCTGGAAAATAGGTACATTTCAAAATATCACTGTCCTGGTCACAAAAGCAAAGTTTGTGGGGAATAATAGCCATTTTCTACACTTTTGAGGCATAAGCAATTAGGAAATAACACTTACTAGCCAGGAACCAAAAAAAAAAAAAAAATTGTTACACGGTGTAATTCTAGTCCAGGTAGCCTGGTTGAATTTTCCGTATTGTTTTAGGTTTGGGTTCCGTATGGATCCCAGCCGTAGTGTATCGGCGGGCATGACCTTCTCCCGTGAATCTCAGGCACATAATAGCGAGCTTCCTGGTTCAAGTTCCTAAGCAAAACTATAGCAAATCAAAACTAAGGCTTGAGTCACGTGACATGAGTCAGCCAAGTTTAGCTTGTTGCCTATTACTTGGTCGCTTCAACAGATAGAGTTCCAGTTTCAGCGTCATTTAAAAGCGCCGGCTTTGCGCTTTCCATCAGTGTCAGGCATGCCCGTAAGCGTACCTTCTACCAGTCCCTTGTTCAGTGCTCCAGTGCTGTGACACGCAGCAAATCAGTACGTGTGTTCAAGTGCCTGTAGCTCAAAAACGAAAAGAGCTGCTAGGAACGCAGTTAATACACCAAACGGAAGAGGAGGCTCGTGGATTCCCCATATCTTACGTGTCCAGATGACATGTTCGTAGAACAAACTACAGCGTCCAGAATACTGTGATGCCTTCACCTGCTAGGAGAAAGCTGTGCGCATTGAGCATCTTATCCATTTTGCATTGCATAAACAACACATTATTCAAACGGTGGCTAGAAGAAAGAAAAAGCTAAATAACGTGTTCATATACCCATTTCCAATCATTCATTTACTCTACTTGTTAGTTATATGTTGTTTTATTGCTGGGGTCCACTTGGACCCCAGGTTACCAGGAAAGTCAGTTTTTCGAGGTGTCCTTATGTACAGTAGAGTTGGGCGATACCAACAACGTGCATCACAACAGTTCCATAGAAAAGAAAGTCATGAAACAAGCACAGAGAAGAGAGTGAAAACTGCAAACCATGTTCCTACCTATTTTAACACAGAAATCAAACAGCATGTGCAGTCTCTATCACATTTTTATCATTACAGTTTAAGTGGTAAACATTTTTATTCCATATAACTTTTTTCAGAATGTCCATGTTGCATAAAATGCAAACACACACACACACACACAAAAGCATCACCCCCCAAAAATAAAAACAGCTTAATATGGTTTGGGGTCATTTCAATTTACAAGCCACCGCATCAATAAACAGTACATTAAAAAAAAAGTCAGCAATTTACATAAAAATACAAATTAAATATTGCAATGAAAACAAAACAATTCAAGTGTATCTAATTAAACACTTTGGAGACCAGTGTTAAAAAAAATACACATCATGGACCACTTGATTCAATGTACATTACTACAGCACTAAAGAAATACTACTGGGTATTACAACAGAAATAATTACAAGGGGGGAATAAACATACCTGTCAAATATACAGAAATGCACAATAAAAGTGTCAGCTTCTAAATTGCGTTCTTTTATTGCAATAAATTGAAATATAATAAAGAATCTCTCTTTACACGTGAAAGCTCACTATTTATGAACCGCACAGCACAACCACTGTATTAGGAGTTTATTTTACAAAGACTTAACAATTCCCGGGCAAATGGGATTGTTTCCAAGCATTCCTTAAAACAGAACTAGCTATCACATTTTAGCAATGTTTATGCACTGTAATATTATTAAAACTATTTAAAAAAAGGAGTGCCAAAAAATGTACTTCTTGTCAATTTAGGAACCTAGAACGTAAAATAATAATGCAGGCTGTTGTTTCTCCTAGTAACGGGGCAGGCTACCACAATTTTACACATACCGTCTGGGACTACGACTGTGGATTGTGCAGCACATTCCATTGTATTATAAAAGTACATGCTCCACGTATCTAAATAAAACCCAGAGAAAGTGGCAGGCATGCAGAATACTAAGCGTAATAGATATTTAAAAATGGCTTAGCACTACAAAACAAAGTTTATTCAACAATTGTCAAAGATTAACAATAGCAGTTTTGCTATACTAAGTTAACCGTGTTTATATACGCGTGATGCATGTGCACCTCTTTCTACCTTGTCGCTGACTAAGGGTTATTTTATAAGAGTTGTTAGTTGTATTTGAGGAATTGAGTTTTGTTATGTGCTTGATCTAAAGTCCTCATTTGATGTGCTGTACACAACAGCTTTTTGCCCCATTTTTGCAGGATCACGCAGGTGCTTTCTTGCAAACCCCATGCGGGCTTTGAGATGGCTTATTTTTAGTAATGTAGCTTTTCCGTCTTCATTTCTTGATGATTGAGTAGACTGTGCTCACAGGGATATTCAGAGACTTTGATATTTTTTTGTACCCTTTTCCTGATCTATCTTATCAATGAATTTATCCCTGATTTGCTTTAAAAGCTCCTTGGTCTTCATGGTTGAGTCTTTGCTTGAAATTCTCAACCTAACCAAGGAACCTCACAGAGACAGGTGTTTTTTTTTTTCTGAAATCATGACAACCACTTTTGTTGCAAACAGACAGATGCCATTCAACTAATTGTGTGGCTCGTTAAGGTCATTTTGTGCACCTGAATTAATTTAGGTTTGTCAAAGGAAAGGGTTTGAATACTTACACAATCATGGCTTTTCCATTTATTTTTTTAAAATTATTTATCTATTTACTTCTTTTTGTTTTTGCTCTCAATGTGTGGAGTAGGTTGTGTATATAACACACATTAATTCCTACTTCAAAGTGTCATGACTGCAAGCTTTAAAGCAACAAAATGTGAAAACTGTAAGAGGGTCTATAATCACGGCAAAGTCCATGGCCCTACGCTGGTATCGTAACATTTTAGTATTGTGATGTATTGTGGGTACTGGTACATTGCCCAACAGGGCTGTATAGTTACAGCTCTAAAAACACTAAACCAACTAGATTTCACATGTATATTTCAGATGATGTTCAGACCAAATGTTAAACATTTCACATTTGGATTAGTTTAAAACTATACTTTTCTTATATTGTAACTTTTCTGTATTGTGACTTTGATAAACTTTCTTTGCAACAGCAGCCTGAGAAACCACAGGAGATTCCAGCTTTCAAGAGCTCAACGTGGTTTACGCAATTCATGCAAGTCACAGCATAATCACGCACTCACTGCACTCTGCTATAGGAACCGGTCTTGCTCTGAAAAGCAATCTCCGTTCATCATTTGAAAATACTGTATCCCAATTAAACAAAGTGACAGTAGTGACAGGGTGTGGTAGACAGAGAGAGGGCGAGTGTGGGAGGGGCATGGTAGACAGAGAGAGGGTGAGTGTGGGAGGGGCGTGGTAGACAGAGAGATGAATATTTCTGTACTGTGAGTGTTGTCAAGTGATTGAAAACGAGACATTTTGTGTTGAATTAAAAGTGATGGCGTTGAGGAGTCGAATGGGTTAAAGTTCAAGTATATTTTCCTCTAGAGGAATTATCTCTGCTGTGGTACTATGCTATAATATATATATACATACATATATATATATATATATATATATATATATATATATATATATA
The DNA here is from genome assembly GCF_017654505.1 of Polyodon spathula. Lineage (NCBI taxonomy): Eukaryota > Metazoa > Chordata > Actinopteri > Acipenseriformes > Polyodontidae > Polyodon > Polyodon spathula. The sequence continues at coordinate 19,735,639 of NC_054555.1, forward strand.
TA
>NC_054555.1:19740640-19768140 GCF_017654505.1 Polyodon spathula
GCCTCAATGAGAAATGTTATGTTTGGCTAAAACCTAAGACTGCGTTTGAACAGAAGAACCTCATCCCAACCCTCAAGCATGGTGTTGGGAGTGTGATGGTTTGGGGCTGCTTTGCTGCCTCAGGACCTGGATGGCTTGCCATCATTGATACAACCATGAATTCTACTTTGTATCAGAAGATTCTAGAGGAGAATGTCAAGCCATCCGTCCATGGGCTGAAGCTGAACCGAAAGTGGGTCATGCAGCAAGACAATGATGTTAAACATACAAGAAGATCTACAAAAGAATGGCTGCAAAAGAAATTCTGCGTTTTAGAATAGCCTAGTCAAAGTCTGGACCTAAACCCCATTGAAATCTTGTGACAGGACCTGAAGTGAAGTGATCATGTAAGGAAGCCCTCAAATGTCACCGAGTTGAAGCAGTTCTGTAAGGAGGAATGGGACAAAATTCCTCAAAAACGATGAGAGTCTGACCAACAGTTATAGGAAACGCTTAGCTGAAGTTATTGCTGCTCAAGGGGGTGCCACCAGTTACTGAATCTAAAGGTTCACACACTTTTTCACACATGGATATTGAATGTTGAATCATTGTTGAATAAATAAATGTTGAAAAAGTATCATGTTTTTGTGTCATTTGTTTAATCAGGTTATCTTTAACTATTGTTAGGACTTAGATTAAGATCTAATAACAGTTTAGGTTTGAAATATGTGAAATATGTAAAAATCCTAAGGGGTTCACAAACTTTCTCGGCACTGTACATACACCTGTTTACACACAATATTTATTATAGTTTTTCATTTTTTTTGAAGTAGTGCTTTATACATGGCAAGTTAATAAACCCTTTTCATGTTTAATTGTTCATTTAAATATGGCATTTCTGTTGTGCAGATGTTTGTTATAATATGCTTTTGAGTCGTACCTGATAGTTTGTCTTTCATTTGAATACTGACGTTGTTTAAAATGTAAGCGTTATAATGACTGCCGGTGGCAGTTTTAAGTATGAGTATAACCGCAGCGGTTCTACTGTTAATAATTATTGTTAAAATTGTGACAAAAAATGCCTTTAGTTTACTCCAGGGCAGAGAGTGTGAGTGGGGAGCAGAGCGCGCCAATTGTATGGAGCAGGGCAGGGTAGCTGCACACAGTCCTTTCAGCTATGTATTTGACATTGTGTCATATGTGTCACACTCTTAACCGTCACTGAAGTCAAAGTTTTATAGGGTCGGATATGTGAGTTCTGACTGTATAAAAATGAGAAACGTCTTCAGTGTCCATCTGTCTGCGACTATTACATAGCTTACATTGTGCTTATATAGTTCTACGGTTATGCCACAATACAGCGCTGTGAACAGGGATTATATTTTCTGCACTCTTAATGATAGTTCATACACTACAGGGTGGTCCATCAGCCCCATTGAGACACTCTTATGTGCTCTTGGGTTGCTTTGAGCTCCCTAAGACATTCAGATACAAACAAGCCCAGTACAAAGCTAATTCGAATTTGACGAGTACACAACAAAACCTGTTAGTTGCAAGCTGATATTTCCTTACTTACCTTTCACTTCATGCATTTTTTCAGTACAAATCAATAATAAGGAGAAAGCATATTCAAATTGAATTAGAAAACTTCTCTGAGCACTTTATGTAGGCTTTTTTTCTTTGTTGATCATAGCTGGGGATTTTTATTATTTTTTATTTTTTTTTTTACTTGGGTCAAATATGCGATTATAATATGGAAGATTAAATAATATTCCTTTCTGACTGTACATTACATCTTGTCATCTGCAATCGGCAACACAGTGGGGGTGAAAAATATTTGTATTATTATTTATTTATTATTATTTAGCAGAGTGTGCCTATTTTTTCTGGCATGGGGGAGTGGAGCAGGGATGGTAAACAGCAGTGGAGAGGAATGGAAGAAAGAGCAGAGTGGAATTGAAAGAGCGGAGCAGAGGATATTATGAGCAGTAAGCGTAGTGGAAAGACCAGAGCAGAGGCTATTATGAGCGGAATTGAAAGAGCGGAGCAGAGGATATTATGAGCGGAATTGAAAGAGCGGAGCAGAGGATATTATGAGCAGTGAGATGACTTTTGTCACCACTCCGCTCCACTCACATTCTCTCCGCCAAGGTACCAAAAGTAACAATTATTATTTTTTTAAATGCTCTTGTTGAAAAAATACCTACTAAAAAGATAGAATATAATAATAATCTTTGCACTTCTTTTTTTGCTGATTTTATGATCTTACAAAAAAATAAGGTTTTGTTAGGGTAAAAATCTCTTTGTGTGCTCTAGCAAGCACCCGCAATTTAAAAAAAAAACAAAAAAAACGGTCAAATATGTTTTTTACAGCACTTTAAAGACAGCATGATAAAAACATCTATGACAAAAACACTTCTGATAAAGCAGTGCCGACTGTAGTTTTGTTTTTTGTTGCCGGTAATTGGTCATTACCTTTTACAGTTACTGTACATCTGTAACTGTAAACAAGATGGCTGTTGGTACTTTAAATTCTGTGAGGCAGCGCATTGATTTTTAATATCAATCCGAAAACCCCCCTTTACCACACGTTTGTTTCATTGGTACAGATTAACAACAACAAATCGAAAACTGCAAGTGATTCACTTTATGTTTAAGGAGTAAATAAGGGCCATTTTACAGTCAGAGTTAACACTGCCTCTTGCCTCTTCTAAAACAGTAACACAGCTCACATCCAGGTATTTTGTAAAGGTTTATGCCCAGGTTGCAAGTGTTACTGTGATGGCAAATACAATGCAGAAAGTAGTCCAAACTCAGCTGTATTCAAACCAGGCAGTCTCTTTACCTGGGCTGGAGGTTCCTTCAGTATATTATTATTATTATTATTATTATTATTATTATTATTATTTATTTTATTATTTATTTATTTATTTATTTCTTCGCAGACATCCTTATCTAAGGCAACTTTGAACTGTTACAAACTATCACATTAGAAGTTATCACATTACAGAATATCATAATACAGATAAGAGCAGTTATGACCATACAATAATAACAAATTTAAATAACAGCAAAATAAAGAATACTGTAAAGTATAAGTAAAAGTAAGTTTGACTAAGAGGAGTTACAACTTATAGGAAGTATTTGATTATAACAGATTAATGAAATCTCTAACCTTCTAAAAGTGTATTTACCCAAAATATAAACAATAATAAAAAGTTCTTACAAACTTACAACAGTGAGACACATTTTACAGGAAACAATTAATTGAAATGAGCGTTTAAACAACACAAATTGAAATATGTTAAAACAATTTTTATAAACCACATTGGGCTGGAGAATTAACTGGAGATGAAATATATTTGATTGTGAACTGATTGCTTGCAAGGACAGGCAACAGTTTAACCCGCTGAGCCTTTTCTTACACAGGAATTCCCACATGTTAAACTCACATTCTATCGAATGATGTTCGGGGTATACTTTAAAAACACTGGCACATTTAGAAGGGTACAAGAACATTTCAAAAGGCGCTGATTATCCCTCTTGGCACAGTAAAGTCCATCATTATGAAGTGGAAGATGCATCATACCACCAAGACACGACCCAGATCAGGTCGCCCTCCCAAACTGAGCAGCCGGGCAAGCAGGAAACTGGTTCGGGATGTAACTCTGAAGCCAACAATAACCTTGAAAGATCTGCAAAGCTCTGTATCTAAGATTGAAGTCAGTGTTCACACATATATATATATATATATATATATATATATATATATATATATATATATATATATATATATATATATATATATATATATATATATATCACATATACAGTGCCTATAGAAAGTCTACACCTCCTTTCAAAATTTTCACCTTTTGTTGCCTTATAGCTTAAAATGCATTATAATATATATATATATATATATATATATATATATATATATATATATATATATATATATATATATATATATATATATATATATATCATCTATCTACACATCTTATCCCACAACTTCCAAGTGAAAAAAAAAAAAAATTCTAGAAATTTGTACAAAATTAATTAAAAACAAAAACTGAAATAGCTTGGTTGGATAAGTGCCACCCCCTTGTAATAGCAATCCTAAATTAGCTCAGGTGTAACCAATTGCCTGCAAAATCACACACCAAGTGAAGTGGCCTCCACCTGTGTTAAACTGTAGTGATTCACATGATTTCAGGATACATTCAGCAGTTCCTGTAGGTTCCCTCTGCTGGGTAGTGCATTTCAAAGCAAAGACTCAACCATGAGCACCAAGGCGCTTTCAAAAGAACTCCGGGACAAAGTTGTTGAAAGGCACAGATCGGGGATGGGTATAAAAAAATATCAAAGGCCTTGAATATCCCTTGAAGCACAGTCAAGACGATTATTAAGAAGTGGAAGGTGTATGGCACCGCAAAGACCCTGCCTAGATCAGGCTGTCCCTCCACACGGGGTGACCGAGCAAGAAGGGGACTGATCAGAGGGGCTACAAAGAGGCCAATGACAACTTTGCAAAAGCTACAGGTTTTTATGGCCAAGACTGGTCAAAGTGTGCATGTGACAACAACATCCCCAAGCACTCCACAAATCTGGCCTGTATGCTAGGGTGGCAACTCTGAGGCACTGACACAACAAAATGTGAAAAAAGTTCAAGGGGGTGTAGACTTTCTATAGGCACTACGTGTATATACACATTATATATATAAGAATAGCTTTATAAAAAATTAACCCAATCACAAAAGTACTTAATTGAACAAATGATCCCTGTCCACAACTTTTGCAGCCTACCCGCTGCAGTGCACACAAACTATGTAAAACTGTATTTCCCAATAAAATAACATTGCACATGACCACAACCCCCACAGCACACGACCATGCGAGTGGACTCAGGAGTGAGCGATGAACGATTGTGTTAATTGAAATAAAACCCTCTGGTGTCCAGTCAGGGTATTTTTTTTTAAAGTTCTAAAGAGAAAAAGCGCTACCTTTTACAAATGTAGTTCATGCATTTAAAAAAAAATAAAATAAAAAGGTTACCAAGACAACCGAGCAGTATCTAGCGGTATCAGCGCACCTACTATGGTACCAGGAACACTTTCCATGGAACACACTGTATTTACAGATGCAGACGTTATATTAATATTCCTTATAAATGTGTACCATATGCTGTAAACTGATGTCTGTTCAGATATCTGTTCAGATTATTTACATTTTCTTATTTTGATTTGTAAAACAAATGTTTCTGTATATATATATACACACACACACACAGATAAGCAAAACCAACTGAACACCATAGATAAATAAACTTAGAAAAAAATTACAGAAGTGCACAGCACAAGTAGTAATAAGTCTAATTTATTTATTTATTTATTTTTGACAAAAGGGTATTTTACTTGAGTCTACCCTTACACACCAGACACGACGCGATTAGCGATACGACAAAGCAACTCGAGAAAATCAATAAACCTCTGCTTTTCAGTAGCGCCCTTCACATCAAAGGTGACACACGTCACCGTGACACGAATTCCAACGCGAGCGATGAAAAAAAATAGAAACTGATCCTATTTTGGCAAATTCGTCAGGCGACAAATATACAACTGACCAATAAGAGAACAGCTTCATGTCATATGGTTTGAAATCAAGCCTGTTTCACTTTGTGATGAGGTGCCAACCCCTTGTGTGTATTTTACTTTTTATGCAGGTATTTATTTATTTATTTATTTATTTATATTATTATTATTATTATTATAAAACAAAAACACTTTTCGCCGTCATCTTAAATAATAAATAATCATGTCAGACGGCTACGACTACTACTACTACTACTACTACTACTAATAATAATAATAATAATAATAATAATAATAATAATAAATGAAGTCCTGCATAAATTTTCACTGAAAATGGAGGTAAAGATCCTACTTGCAGTACCTAATTTCCCTGACCTATAATAAGCCATTTTCTATTGCGTTTGTTAGTAATCATACTTTCCGTAAGATCTGTGAAATTTCCAGCTGTCATGTCGTTTCTGTGATCGCATCTGGTGTGCACTGTGTTTTCGCAGTGAATTTGTCGTGTCGCTCCAGTAAAAAGCGTGTCGCGTCTGGTGTGTGCAGGCCTTAACATATGGAGCTGCGTGTTCATGTACCTTTCTGTCTGTATGTATTAAATATTTTCAGAAAGCATGAAACGCGGGAGTGCAGATAAAGGAGATATATTACATTATACCTAAAAGCCCCGGGAGCAGTCACATTGACAGCCACACAGAAAACAATTGTATTTTGATTATACCGAGCGGTATTCTACTTTATTATTTTTATTTACCAGTCTGCAATGTGTTTAACTGTAATCAGATTACAGTTTTTACTCTCTGCTTGAGTGAATGACTGACAGTGTATTGTTTTCAATCAGCCTTGTGAAGGCAGGTGCCTGTTTACCAGCTGCGCTGCTATGGTCAGTTAATTAGCATCGGGACTAGTGAATATAAATACCAGAGACCGTGGAGTTTTACTACGCAACAAAATATGGAGTTGATGTTTTTTATCAGATGGCACGGTGGTCTGTTAAGAAGTTTTACAATGTATTGGACATAGCAGCCATGAACTCCTGGGTACTTTACAAAGAATGCACGGAGAAGAATTTACCAAGGAGAGAATATATTTTACAGTTGGCACACGAACTTCGCAAGCAGCATTTGGAACAGAGGGAGACTGCCAAGCATGTTCCCACAGCTGAAGCTGGCAACCCCGTTGAGAGTCGCAAGAGACCCCAATGCAGGTTGGCAAGTGCAATAAAAATAAAACTTTGGAAAGCTGTGCCCTGTGCAGAAAGGCATCATGGAGAAGTGCATTATCTGTGTTGATTGTGAACAAGTACACGACTGAAGAAAATTACATTTTAAATCAAAAAACCGCCAAAATGACAGCCACAGGGATTCTAATGTTAAATGTTTAAAATCTGAACTATTAAAACATCCCTGCTCTGAACCTGCATATAATTTCAGGCTAGAGTTTAGATTACAAAACAGATAAACATCTGAAGAGTGTGGTTTTGTTTTATGCATTTACTGCAGAACCTGCTTTAGTCTATCAAAACAGATTGCACTCAAGTGCGTTTACTGTGCCCCACAAGCCCTCTGCTATTTATTTATTTAAGCAGTGGAAAGCAGACTAGCACTACTCACTCACAGCAGGCATTCATTCCCTCCATTTCCGAGAGCGGGAGGGGTGGGGGGCCGATAAGCACTGCAGCTGAGAAGGCACGTCCGCGTCTCTGGAAGGGTGGCATTCACTGGAGAGGAGAGGCACTGTGGAGCAGACAGCTTTGTAAGTCAAATAGAACACTTTCTTTTAAACTAGATATATGTAAAAAGGTGTGAAATACAGATCTCCAAATACCTGCAGATTTCATGTGTTAGTAAGTTGTATTACAAGAGATAGAGAGCTGTTTGGATGAGAGGACCACAGAGCTGAGACATTCTTTCTGCTCAAACTGGGAGAAATTATTAAGAGCAACCCTACACACAATGTACTAACGTTTTATAAAACCATAAAAAATAAAATAAGGAACATAAGAAGAAGAAGAAGACTATACTGCGTCTTCATATTTCAAAACCTATTAAAATGCAAGTGTTTTATGCATGGGACAAATCCAAACACAAGACAAGGTTATACAGCTGTAAAAACTTTAGTGTGACAGACAGACAACCCTTATATAACAACGTAAACAGTGCTGTAAATGATTTGTAAACAAAAAAGGGATCTTGCCTGGGTGATTGTAAGTCAAATGGCTGGTAGACTGGTGTGTACAGTACAGATAGCAATGAAATGGCTGGTAGACTGGTGTGTACAGAAAGAAGAGAAACGGCTGCTAGACTGGGGTTTAGTAGAATACACTGATGATGAAAAGGTGACAGTGGATGAGAGACTATGGGACAATCTAAAAGGTGACAGTGGATGAGAGACTATGGGACAATCTAAAAGACAGTAGTGTGCATCACTAGATGGTTTCCATGATCAGACTTGACCAAGAGTTGAGGTTGAAAATCAGCAAGATTTCTTCAGTGAGGAGGACCCCTTGAAAATGTAAATTAAGTGGCCTATCGTAAATATTGGGGTGCAGCACAAAAATAAACACTAGAATACCAGACCTATTTATAAATAGTGAGGTTTGACCCTCATCAACTAAAACAACCAAAGTACATTCAATAGTATACATATTGTACTCCAGCTTCCAATTGTTGATTTATTTATTTTCTGCCAGGTGGTCAGGTAGTTAAAGGACAAGGTCTATAAGAAGGGAATTTTGCTGACAATGACAATTTACTATGGAAGTTGTTTTGTGTTTTAATGGAACCACCATAGGCTGTATTTCAAGAAATACCCTTTTATTTTATTTTATTGTACTTATTCCATTATCCAAAATCAAAATCTAGTACAGTACTAATTAATGTACATATACAATGTATGTAGTTTAAAGGTTTATTACAGAAGAAACAATATAAAACAATGCAACATGTAACTAGTACTGTACATTACTGTACAGTAAGTAATATTCTGTATTTTAATTATTTAATACAGTAATTCTATGTTGCCTTTGATAGATGGTCAGCTAAAGGAATTATAAAACATAACAAAAAACATGTAACTAGTATACTGAATAATACTGTACTGTAATTAGTAAAATAAACAAATTAATAAAAAAAATACAATACATTATAGAAATAATAAAACTGATAATAAAAATAATATACAAGTCAATAAACATGACCATACAAACTGCCAGTTCAGGTACAGTAATCATCACCTATAAGCTATTTTAAGAAGTCTTTTAGGCCCTGATCAGATTAGCATTTTAGAACCAAGTTATTAGCAAGTTAAAGGCATTTATTTCGAGTTTTAATTCAATTACAGAACGTCTTATCCGCCCCAGATTTTCCCTTTGTGCAAATGGCCATAAAATGTATTTACTATGGCGTGGGCATTTTTTCCCCCATAAAAATGATTCCCCTTTTGATTACTTAGGCACTTTCTTGTAGCTCCTCCATTCTGCTCCTGTATTCAATGAAAATAAGTAACAACATTTACAAGGGGGGAAAAAAGAAAGAAGAGCGTGTATACATTACAGTGGTTTCTGGGATACAGTCATCCAGCAAAGTGTTTTTTGTCGTCCCCACACCCCCCCAACAACAGCTGGGTTAAACTAACCCGGTTTAATTACGGCAATCTGGATGCTCTAAAAATATTTGGCTAAGGTTCAGGTAAATCGGTTTTTAACTTGGTTGTCGATTATGTTGTCAAGGGCCTTAGACAACTGCCTCAGCAATTGCTGCTTTTTAAACTGCTTTTGTCCCTTTAAGATTTCTCCAATAATGTACAGTTTGTCCTGAAGTGAAATTGACGATCGTTTAACGCTGGCCATGATACTGGTTCTTTATATCAGTGTGTACGTTATATCCCAGGGGTCATAACATTTTGTAATATATATATATATATTATATTATCTATATATATAGAATCTTCATTATTTCTCCTCTTTTAGTGAAATATATATATATATATATATATATATATATAATCAAATTTAGCCTCTTTGCAAGTGAAATATTACTAAGCACACAGGGAACAGTATTTTTATTATTTGGTGGCTACATGGTCTCTAAGCAATTACCAGAGGCAGTTATTTAGGGTTTTCAGTTTCCTGAGGCTGGTTTCTATCTCCTTCATATTCCCTAGCCCGCTACACAATGCTGGCTATTGAGAGGCGCTATCTGACTAACCCCAGTATCAGAAGGGTTAAAAAGAGACAGTGTCTCCTGTGGAGTCTGCTTGGCAGACCTCCTTGTGAGATGCCTGTTCTGAGACACATACAGCTTGTTAGGGTTTAATCAGAGACACGGAGAAACCCCATGATTAGCACCGACACAGCTATCCCCCATGCCTGCCTGTCTGACTCCCCACTCTCTGCAAACAGGGCTGTCATACTGCCTCTAGATAGTGGGGTTTGTGTTACAGCATGCTCGTTTGCCAGAAAACAGTTCATCTTTATTGTGCCAAACCTGACTGGGAGAATCATAGAAAACACATGTATAACAAATACGAAGGCAGTATTGTAACATGCCCAGTCTCGCTGTGACCACAAAGTGCCAGCATTTCAGGTCTTGCTTTCTGTTGTGTTGAAGATCGTGCTTATTATTATTATTATTATGATGATGGCGTAGTATAGTAATAGTACTCATAGCAGTAATACTATAATTGGTATTATTATTATTGTTGTTGTTATTATTAGTTACCCTACTTAACATTATTAGGGCTATGCCTCAGCTTTTAATTAAAGCACTATAGATTTCAAAAGTTTAAATGACTGCTTCCTGGTATTTTTTTGTTAAAAGCTACACAGACCTCAAATTAGCACTAGTCTTGACTATCTCACCAAAGGTAATATTAGGTAGTTTAGGATAACGTCTATTAAAATCAGACTTTATGAAACCCATCACACAGACTTCAATACGACTGTACAGTTAAAAGGGTTAATTTCCAGCTTCCTGATCACTTCCTGTGTTGTACGATAGGTCAAATAGGACTTTCCCACAGCACAGGTGTGATAAGGTACAAGGAAGACGTTTAAACATTAAATCTAGAAGAGCATTTCATTAGAGTTCTAATACTATATATTGCTTTTTCATAATAAGGCAGTGATATTGTGTTTAGATATTGGTTTAGTAAACTGTTATCTTCTTTAGATCCCTGCAGGTATCTTGTAGTAAAATCAAGAAATCCTGTATTCCTTTGAATTGAGATGCCCTTGAATTGAAGACACTGTCTAAATATCACACCCTCAATTTAAGGAAAAAATAAAACATCGAAAACATGCATTTACAAAAGCTACAACCTGTTACACATATATACAAAAACATGTATTGAGGCAGTTTACAGCAGTCTGCTGTCACCCAGAGCATTAGTTATGTGCTGCTTCTCGTTTCCAGTCGCGACTACTCACACCTGTTCTTCTCCGTTTTTGTAAACTGTGGAATTGCTGGGCATGTCGAAAAATACAGGGGTTTGATCAGCATTTCCAATTTTGTTGGCGATTTTAATACACACATCACTATACTTTAAGATGCTGGACATTTTAAAGAAGAAAAAAAATGGTATCTTAAATTTGAAGGAATACATTATGTATATTATAAAAATAAATTAATAAAACTGAATGTTGATGGAAATATTGTACAAATTTATCATAAGCATAAAGAAATCCTTTTTAAAGGCTTTATAGTTTATTTGAAGTCCAAAGTTAATATTGTTTAGTGGAAATGTTCCTATTTTTCACAGGGCTGTGAACCAGCATGCTTGCTGAAGAAATGGTATAAAGATAGAGTTAATTTCACTGCGCCTCCCAGCTTCACAAAAGCCCATTTGAATCAATACAAGTAGAGCCAGCACCTGCATTATGTATTTGGAGATGCATTTCCACACAGGAGATATGCTTATCCCACTGTGCATCAGTGTAGGGAGGGTTTTTAAATGAGGAATGGTGTGCTGGTGTGTTTATCTGCACAGATCTGTCTCTATGTACAGCTGTGGACCCGACTGTCTATGGGGAGAGTTAGGGCTTGTGGAGTGCCATGCTGGAATGAGATCGGTAGCTCGCATCTGCAGCTCCACTACATTAGTCATGTCGCTAATAGGAAACAGAACAGGAACTCTGCCAGGGGTTTAGCAGAGGAACAATAATGAGGACACAGAGATTTAGTAACCTTTCAGTCTCTCTGTTTTCTTTAAAATGTTAGGCCCTATGTCAGCCACCAAGAGTTAGTGCTAAAGTTAATTACAGTGTTGGAGAGCTGAGAATGGAGTGCTTAGACTAGTGCACATTATTGTGGAGGAAAACATTTTTAATGATTAAAATAACGTTCAATAGGCATAAACTGTTGTAGACTGCTCTATAAAATAAATAAATAAAATAAAATGCAATAAATGAACCCTCCTGCCACTCAGTGTGTATTGGGAACAGGCTTAGAACAGGGAGAACACATCACTGAATGTTAATGACAGAAATAATCAATAACTGCGGCAACTAGCAGATGATCTTCAGAAAGCACAACATGTGTCTTCAGCCTTGACAGGCAGCTGGCAGTGTGATGCTCAATGTTACATTTAACCTCGCCAGGTAAAGAATTCCAAGAACTGCAACCAAACAAATGACTGGAATCACTGAGAAACCAACAATGATTCTATAGAAATTCAGTCCATCTTATCCAGTGTAAAGATTTCACCCTAAGCATAGAACATTCAGCACATTTCTACAACTTTTAATGTTTAATAGTAGTTCAAAAAAAATCTTTATTTTTGTAGTTTATAATGATAAAAAGTTGTCTAAAATAGCCATTAAATTTGACCTACAAGTTCTTAAAGAGCCATCAAAAAACAACTCTTGCTTCGATCAAACACTACTAATTGTCCAACCTTCACCTTTGCTATAACAGCCTGGAGCTCAATGACTCAAATATGTATGGCTCAAGAGCCTTCAGTTAAACAATACTGATCTAGACCAGATTATAAAATAACCAAACTCTGTTCTCCCACTGTTTTCTATGGAGAGAGAGGACTCTGCCACTGCCCTTAATATTGAAGTATCTGCAAGGCGCATACAATAAATATTCTTCAACAGCTTTGAAAAAATTACAAAAACAAATTCACCTTTACCATAATGTATTTTTTTCATACAAGAAAATCTGTTGTTATGTAACACTGGTTGGGTCAATTAAATGAATGTATCCGTTCTCCATTATATATATATATATTAACTTCTCCCAGTAGTTTGTGTGTCTGTGTCCCCTACGTAGTGTTCTATGACCATGTATAGTTTCCATTTTTAGGACTGCACATATTATGGGGAAAGTCTGAAAAACACATTAAACATTATTCTTCGGACTAGTGCCCGAGTTTTACTTCTCATCACATCTACAGGAACTAAGATGCTTTTAAACAGTGTTCTGTTGGCATTGCAACTTTTTTCTCCCCAGTAGAAATTTCTCGTTCCCTTTTGAAAAAACTCCACTGGTTTATTTTGCAAGTCAGTGTCTCCGTTTGAAAGTTTGGAAGGTTTTAAACACAAAAACACCTTGAGGAGGTGAGATCTCGCTTGACCTGCATTCCTCATCGGTTCATTCTTCACCTTCCCTCTGCTCTTCTGCTTTTCAAAGAGGAAATCAACCCACCATCATTGAAATTTTGCGTTGAATTACTCACACGCAGATATAGTTCAGTTCCCTCTCACAGCGCACCTTTGAACCCTCATGCATGAGAAGTGACCTATGTGTGGAATTTAAAAAACAGGAGATTCAATGCTGCTACTGGACAAGAAAAATGCTACAACTCCGAAAAACTGTAGTTTTGGTTTAAATGAAGATTTTGCCCACAAACAGGACACCACAATAAGTCTCATTGAAAATGGTATTTTGTGAAACCCTGCTTTAATCAACACCATGGTCGAGCACCAACTGAGCTACTAACCCGGCTTAACCGTGCTTATGAGAGTTGACAAGATCAGGTGTCAAGGGTTGAGGGGGTAGGGAAGATTGAAAACAAGTTTTAAACATCCACAAGCTCTCTATATAGCACATTTTCAGTCTAATTAGAGCTGCTATTGACTGCCAAACCGAGGGCTAATATCATAGTGCTTTTCTTAATAAAGCTATTTAAATAAAATGAAGCTTCCAGCCACCACTGTAGCTCTAGGAAGCAGACAGAGCGCTGGCAAAGCTGAGTAAAGCTTAATCCTATTACCCCTAGAACACGACAAACAGCCCCCTGATGAAATCACGTAAAGAATGCAGCAGGTCCAAATGTCACCTTACAAGAACTAATTGAGAGCATTACCATGGTGTTATCCATAGCTGAGGATTAGGGTACAGAAAAAAAATAATAATAAAATGGAGAGAAAAAAGCAAAAAGCAAATGGAAAGAAGTGCCAACCTCCCCCCCGTTTTTTCTTCCTCTCTTGCCAATCCTGTTAGCAGGCTTTAGCAGCGTAAAGAATTCCTTTCAGTGGCAACCTGGCAGAAACTTCACAGAAGCACTCTGCTGGAACAGTAACACGACAAAGGGTGCAAGGTTGGGTATTACACAGGCCTTGATTGGATGCCGATATTTAGAAAACAAAAGTTTGAGTGATACAAGAAATTCCTGAGCTTTCCTTTACTGAAATGGGGTTCTCAAAAGCACATGACCTTTCAAGCATGCCTATTCAACCGAAATTCCCAATCACATGTGTAAAAAAAAAAAAGTTGTAATCAGTATGTAATGGTGCAATGCCGATTACTAGGTGTTGAAAGAAATTATTAAAAATGCAAAAAAAAAAAAAACACTTTCATGACAATTGAATAAGCAGTTCTACGGATGTACAAAAATGTAAGTGTACAGATGGATGAATGTATGAACAGACCAACAACCCCAAATATTTTGAGAATCAATAATTAATACTATGTTACATGACAATTGCATGAGCAGTTTTCCAGATATGGAAATGGATTTCATCCACAGCGGGAGAAATTAATAAGATTACCCACTATATGCAAGATCTCTTATTCCCAACTTGAGATACAGATATTTAAAGTTAGGTCTCGGCAGGTCTTCCATTTATGATATATATATATATATATATATATATATATATATATATATATATATATATATATATATATATATATACACACACACATACACACACACATACACACACACACACACACACAGTGCCTTGCAAAAGTATTCAGACCCCTGACCAATTCTCCCATATTACTGAATTACAAATGGTATGTTGGAATTTCGTTCTGTTCGATATTTATTTTTAAAACACTGAAACTCAGAATCAATTATTGTAAAGTGACATTGGTTTTATGTTGGGAAACATTAAGAAAAATAAAAAACCGAAATATCTTGCTTGCGTAAGTATTCAACCCCTGTGCTGTGGAAGCTCCCAGTTTGCACCGATGAAAGAAATCCCTAACAAGGACACAATTACCTTACCATTGGCCTCCACCTGTGAACCATTAAAGTTGCTGTCACATTTTCTGGATAAAAACCCCACTGTTGAAGGATCTGTTGGTACCACTGTTGGTAAGGCTGTGAATCTGAAGGAAAATTAAGACCAAAGAGCATTCTACAGATGTTAGAGATAAAGTAATACAAATGCATAGATTAGGGAAAAGGTACAAAATAATATCCAAGTGTTTTGAAATCCCAGTGTGCACAGTTGGATCAATAATCAGGAAGTGGAAGCTACCTCACACCACCCAGGCACTGTCAAGAAAAGGCCATCCTTCAAAACTCAGCGCTCAAACAAGAAGGAGACTTGTGAGAGAAGCCACAGAGAGGCCAACAATCACTTTGAAGGAGCTACAGAGTTCAGTGTGCACCAGTCAACCATATCAAGAGCTCTGCATAACACTGGCCTGTATGGGAGGGTGGCAAGAAAGAAGCCATTACTCAAAAAGTACCATCTGAAAGCATGTCTGGAGTTTGCCAGAAAGCATGAGAGTGACCCAACTGCAATGTGGGAAAAGGTTTTGTGGTCGGATGAGACCAAGATAGAGCTTTTTGGCCAAAACTCAAAGCGCTACGTGTGGCGCAAACCTAACACTGTCCATGCCTCAGGACACACCATCCCTACAGTGAAGTATGGTGGTGGCAGCATCATGCTGTGGGGATGCTTCTCATCAACAGGGACTGGGCATCTTGTTACAATTGAAGGAAGAATGGATGGAGCAAAATACAAATGCATTAGCCAAGCAAAGAATCATGCTTCAGTTCCGCTAAAAAAACTGAAGCTTGGGATGAATTCACCTTTCAGCAGGACAATGATTCCAAGCACAAGGCCAAAGCAACACTGGAGTGGCTCAAGAACTAAAAGGTGAATGTCCTACAGTGGCTTTCTGTCCTATATATATATATATACACACATACATATATATATATATGTGTGTGATATTATATTATTTTCTGCCTCCATATAAACAAAGCGCACTCAAAAAACTGCATCTATTTTAGGTGGAACAATTCAACTTAGCAGGATTTGTCTACATATGAGCAGTTCAGTATGTATTGAACTTCATCCACTATATCTTTTCATTATTGCTAACTGTTTTGGATTTGGCAAAACATACCTTTAAAAACAAATGGCATTGCACACAAAGAACACTACGTTTAAAAGCAGATGTCAGGGTATGCTGCATCAGCATACATCCTCCGTTAACCTCTACGTACTCCCAATGACCCCGATATGGTGACCAGAGTGAAGGCTGACAGTGTATACTGGAAGTTGTTAGCTGAGTGGTTTAGCAGAGGAGTATGTGTTAAATACAAGTTCTGTGTTTGTTTACAGTTTAATTTTTTCTTCTAAGATGCAGGAGAAATTGCATAAATCAGAAGCAGAGAAGCTGGGGAATGAAAACACAGTGCTGACTAATGAAGTTGAGTATATGTACCAAAGGGTTAATTAACAGAAGAGAGCAGTTATATTTTAGTACTGTACATAACTGGATATGACTGTGGAACTCTGCAGCTTTCATTATCAAACTCCTTAACGTATCGTCGGACAGCCAGGAGGATCAGGAAACATGGTGCTTGCAGCCAGGAAAAGCCAATTAGCGTTGGGCTGCATAAAACAGCTGGATCCTTCAGCTTTCTTTCATAAAGACTTTAACACTCCAGCCTGCCTTTGAAATCCAAACCCTGTTTTTCAATGCCGTGCAAATTAAGAGAAAGCAGGGACAAAAAAAAAAAAAACACCACAAAAAAAGCAGCAGCTCCTTTTCACTTCTGCTCAAGCGAGTGTCATAAACGGGGGGTGTCATCTTCACAGGGCCTCGTTCTTTCACTAGGAAAATTCCACACACGCCATATACTACAAGAGATTAACTAGCAATACACATTGATGTTACAATCTCAAATCGAGCTTACCGTTTATTATTTTAAATGAATTCATGTATTTATTCTTTCATTAATGCCAGAATTGGGCTGCTAATTGTTTAAGAAACTGAAGGTGAGACTCTATGACCCACAGTATACAGTGTACAGTACAGTGTGGTCAGGCAGAGAAGCACAGTGACCCACAGTGTGGTCAGGCAGGGAGGCGCAATGACCCACAGTGTACAGAGTGGTCAGGCAGGGAGACACAATGACCCACAGTGTGGTCAGGCTGGGAGGCACATTGACCCACATTTTATAGTCTGGTCAGGTAGGGAGGCGCAGTGACCCGCAGTGTACAGTGTGGTCAGGCAGGGAGGCACAGTGACCCGCAGTGTGTTCAGGCTGGGAGGCACAATGGCCCACATTTTATAGTCTGGTCAGGTAGGGAGGCACAGTGACCCGCAGTGTACAGTGTGGTCAGGCAGGGAGGCACAATGCCCCATAGTGTGGTCAGGCAGGGAGGCGCAGTGACCCAAAGTGTACAGTGTGGTCAGGCAGGGAGGCACAGTGAGAGCACCAAGCACACCTCAGTGCTGACCGAACATCCCCCAGCACAGGTAATGTTCTCACTGGTGTAAAGAAAAGTAAAAAGTACAATGCAGATTAGACATTTTTGTGGCAATACCCAAGTTGCATGGCACTGTAAGACAGTAGGCTGAAAACGCAGGTGTCCAAGGATAGTGCCAATTAAGGGTACTGATAAATTCATTTAGAGAAAGTTTAATATCTACAAATAAGTCTACATTGTGACAGAGTAATGATATGCAATAAATGACAGCTTTGATGCTACAATTGTGTATGCCTCTTCATTTGACAATCTTTTCATATGCAAGTTTAAAACTAGGATAGCTTTTATTCAGGTTCTCTTACCCACCTCCCCCCTAGTTGAGATCCTTCAAAGGGGAAGTGTTTTGTAGATTGTATTTTTTTACACCCCTCTCATTTTGTGTCCAGAGTTTACTTCTAATATTTGTATAATACAATCTGTATCTTGTCTTGGACAGACCACTGGCCAAATTCCAGAGGGAGATAAAAAATAATTTATTTGTGAGATGTGAAAACGGCGTCACATCCTATAGGTTGTAATGGTTCATTAAGACAATGTGATTTGGGACTTGACACCAGTTAAATTCATGAAACTAAATTAAATGAAACAAGTTGGATTAGTCACACAAAGTGTCCACACAGGTTTTAGGAAGGAAAGGTAACTTGCCACTGAATTTTCAATTGAGCCTTTTAGGTTTCAATTGTACTGCAAGGTCATTTTCCAATGCCCTGCAGGGTACCTGCAGCACAACAGTCACAGCATGTGGCCAGCTATGGCAAGCAAATGCAGTTGACATATTTTATTTGCGATTGCAAGTTTAAATAAGTCGTTAAAAGCTTTTGGAGCAGACTAGACTACTAGGAACCAGAGGAGCAATTATTAACTTCAAGTACATTTTCTGATGTTCAATTCATGAAAGGTTTCAGGGGAAACAAGCAGGTTATATGATGGATGGCCGATTTATTAGCTGTCACTGTATCTCCAGGACTATTTATTGTATTGGCTTATGGGGAACGGACGAATGGGGAATTGGATGGAACCCTTACTTTAAGCCACTATTCAAAAAGGTTTTTCACGATACCAAGATTACTCCAATACGGTTGAATGAATTCCTTTCAAATTGTCAGGAGTGATGGCCCTTCATATAAATGTGTGTCGATCAGGCCCACATTCTCAGACACCCCCATCTTTCACCCCCACGCACCAATATCCGTTCACAGGAATGCTAATTAGAGTGGATATAGCTTTCACTTTGTTAAATTAGCCATATACCATTTCAGTTTGCATTTTACCTTTGATTAATTAAAAAAGAGGATTATTTTTAATTAAAGCTAATTGTTTAAAAATGATAGGCGAGGAATCAGACTTTCCTTTAAAAGTAAAAAGAAAAAAAATCAAAGCTGTTAATTCTTTTTGAAATCTCTGGATGGATTAACAAGCCCTGTTAAATGGCAGGGATTTAAATAGACAAGGGAAAATATTATATTATAAAATCACAATCATCATTTACATGTTGAAGCTTAAAAAATAAATACAGTCGTAATGCACCTGTATGCATATTAAAATGAGGGATTACAAGACACATTTTCTAGATATTCTAATTAAACAGGGTTCTCCCCAGGAATGCTGTACAGCCGGGCGGCAGAACATTATAGTCGGGAGCACTTTTAACAGAAAAATAAACTTGCCTTACCTTAAATATATAATACGACAAATAATTTAAATAATGTGTTGTCTTTCGTTGACTATACCGGTTTGTGCTTTTTTCTAAATGTTCTACATTTTCTTTATCATTGCTGTTTTTTACCGTGCTTATTTAGGCACTTCACAATTTGACTGGGGAACGATAACGTAGGGTTATTAGAGTTCACAAAAAAATAGATAAATTAATAAATAAAACTGTAACCTTTTCACTTCCTAATTATTGAGCTTATTGCTTAATTTAAATTGTTTTCTTTATGTTAACTTTTCAGGGCATTGTTTTTTACTTTCTGTTCTACATTTTTTGAATGCAACTGTTCATTTTAACCATTTTTTTATTTAAACACAACAGTACTCACACACGTTTGGTGTTCAGCTGATATTGCATCATGCCTTTCTTCTTAACAATAGAACCGCCACGCGGGTCATTGTGACCCATTTTGCACTTAATATGTTAATTATTCTTCCGCTGTATGTCGTATGTGTATGTCCGTTTTTGACTTTTCCTAAATATATGAATTAAATATCCTGACGACGTTTGATAGCCAAAAATGCAAAAGTGATATTTATTTAAAATTTTTGTAAATGCAGCAAACAAGACACGCCCCCTGCTACTAGCACACGTGTTTTTTTTTTTTTTTTCAAGCCTTTGTTTGTAGCCTCACTACTAGATAGAGATTGCTATGATAGTGGATTTGTCAAGATGACAACTCAGTGAAAGCCTAGTTGCTTATTTTTCAATGTACCTGGGAGACAACAATCCTTCATTTTGTTCCACAAATGCAACTGGGAATATATCTGAAGGAAATGTTTAATCTTGAAAGTAGTCATTTTGATTGGGATATGGCAAGCTGCACTCAGATGTATATAGCAAATTGAAATGACAGGTAGGATAACAACTTGTGCCGAATATGAAACATATTTTATATATTATTTTTTATATTACTTTTAGAAAGAAAACAATTCTGTTTTGCAGGTTTGAATGTACCAGTTTACATGTGTTTATACAATACTGTTCAATGGAGCTGCGTCTGTTTACAGCACAGCTTCTGGATGCAGACGCATGAACTCCTCCATAGAGTACAATGCAGCTGCCATATCGGAAGTAGTGTTATATTTAATTTTTATGTAGTTGATTTCAGTTTTATAGTTTTGTGTGTATATATACCCGTTTACACCTGTACAAGAGTATATGTACATACCAATTTCTTTCTAAATGTCATGCTGTATATGCATTCATTATAAAAATAAAGCTTTTAATGTTTAATTTTCCATTCAAATACGGTGTTTCTGTGTTGCAAATGTTAGACATGATGTTCCTGAATACAACTTTTCAGTTGTATCTGATAGTATGTCTTTCATTTCATAACAAAGCAGTTTAAAAATGTATGGGTCAAAGTGACCCGCATGACGGTTCTAGGTAGTTGGAAAATCTGGCAGTTCTAGTGTTAAAGGAGTATAGCCTGTATATATAAAGGCCCCAATACCTCTCACAAGCACCTGGGTACATACTGTTACGAAATCACAACAAAAGGAATACTTTTTTTTTTTTTTTTTGGTGCATATGCTTAGCTATTATGTACTATATATCACCTTACAGTACAATAATACAACAAAAATTGACTTAAACACCCAAAAATAATCTTAATATTTTTTTTTAATAAAGCAGCTGGCACAAATATAGTATTAGGCGGTGGTTTGTGCTGATTGCCGGCTTATTTTGACCCCCTGCATTCACTGTCACTATTTTTGCTTTGAAAATAATTGGTTATTTTTTTTAGCGGTCATTTTTAATGTTTTAGCCTCTCTAGTGCTTAATACAGAAAACCCGCCCACTCTGATTGGTTAATGTTGTGTCAGACGTAACAAGCCGTCATGTGGTTCCAAGATTTTTTTTTTTCACCCAGCAATGCGCAACTGAAGCGAAATGCAATCAGTCCTTACTGTTAAAGGCACAGTAGCATCCGCAAGACGGGCGGATTGGGTTTTTTCAGCTGGGCCTGGGGAGAACCCTATTAAACTATTTTTTTTTTTTTTTTTTTATTTAAAATTCATATTACATACTATCTGATCTCCTCACCCAATTACTTTACCTTCTATTTTCTCCTCAATTCTCAAGAGAACTGAAGGTCAGTGGGCATCCTCTGATTCAACAACCAAGCCCATTGCCTCTTACATCCAGGAACTTGAAAGTATATGTCGGCCAGCTCCTCCTGGAAGACTAGAACCAGCCCACCAGAACTTCGCTGGAGCTCAACAGGCTGCTGGCCAGTTGAGTCCGCTATAGCACAATGACGAGGATAAACAGTCCCTGCCGGTTCAGCCTCTAACGCTTGGGAGTGCTAGAGCCAATGCAATGCCCCCTTTGCAATCCCCAGTGAAGACAGGACTGCACACAACCAGGACGTGAACCTGCACTCCCTGACTGAACTCACCCTGCACACCACCATGCTTTTACACAACTTTACTTTGGGAGTCTGACTTCTTAAACTCTAAAACTGTGCACAGCGTTTAATATTGTTTTGTTTTTTTAAACATACATTTCTCAAAAATAATCAAAAAATGAAATGTATGGCTGAAATGTATTTCCTTTACAAAAATGTAAACTTCTAGAAGCTCCAGGCAATGGTTAGACTTCCCATTTTTAGTTGACTACATCCCCTGTGACCTCTGAAAGCAGAATACGGGTAGGGAAGTGCAGCACTAAAAGTATCTGCATGGCTTCCAAATTTACAATAAAAAAAATCAACTAGCATAATGTATGCATCTTTCATGTAGGAAAATGTGAGTGTGGCAGGCTGGCGAGTGGATAGAAGCCCAGAGACAGACTGCAGTTCAAAAAAATAACTATTTTATTATAAATAAACACAAATGAAAGGGCACAAGGGCCAAAACAAAACAATTTAAACACAAAGAAAGACAAAAAGCAAAATTTACAAAAATAACAATCTCCAGGCTGGGCAATGCCTTCACTGGATTCAAGCTCTCCAAACAACCCAAAAAAAAACCAACCTGCTTCCTCAGCTCCCTCTCTCCAAATGAGAAGCAGAGGCCTCCTTTTATATCAGGTGGCTGGGCGCTGATTGATCGTTAGTCAACCTAATCAACTAACCAACCCCAGCCACCTGAACATAATAAAACCAGGCAGGTAGGGGAAGTTAACCCCATCCCTGCCAATTTAAAGGGCAGAGCTTTGCTCTGCTACAGTGAGGTGTAAGAAATAATGGCTATATATATTAGGCTAGATTTACTGGAATTATGTATTTAGATAGAAGTACTTCAAAGGGTGCTGTTTAGACAAAAAACACCAGAGTCTTGTTTCACAGCATCCCTTTCCTCACCAGACAGCAGGATCAGCAAACTCACATTCTGCATTTAGGACTGGGAGACAGGTTGTTTGTAGTGACATCCCAATTCATATAGGGTTTGGAGATAAGACTGGTCATCCAGCCAGGTAAACACTGACAACATCAGTCATTTCACAGACAAGCTAGAGAACAGCCAGTCAGTGTGACAGACAGTTCAGCCCTGAACCAACAACCAGGGAAAGATAAAGACTAGACTAGCACTGACAAAGGGAAGTGAGGGGTTTGTTATTAAGGGCTACAACTAGTTCTGGGACAAATATCACAATATTCAAACGAACATTGAACACTTCTGCACATTATCCAACCCTCTCAGACACATAACTTGAAAAATTACTGTAATCCGAGACGTAGTTGTATTTATTTTTATTCCGCCTGTCTGTTCGGCTCAAACAGTGTGTCTGCACTGTCAGAGACAGGAAAAACATAACTCTGTGCCGTCTCAACCCTGCCCCCTGGTGTGTCTTTTCAATGACAATGTCCACAATATCAAAAATACAAATGTACTTTCTTAAAATAAAAGAACTTAGTGTGTAGTTCATAGTTATAAATGCAACTACTTTAAGGATATTTAATAAAACAAATAAATAAAAAAATATATATTTTTTGCCCTAAACATGATTTATGCTTTTTTTTTTTTTTTTTTTTTTTTTTTAATTCAAATCCACTGTTTGACCTGGATCATAAATGCAATAAGGCCCTTCAGGGCATCCGTATACTGTGAATGTACAGACTTCTCGGGGGTTGGAGGCAGGTGTGGAAAAAGTATTCAAATGTGTTACTTGAGTAAAAGTGGTGTTATTTGGGGAAAAATAAATAAGTCAAAGTATCCTCCTAGAAAACTACTTGAGTAAAAGAACAAAGGTATCATATCAAGTATCAGAAGTAAAAAGTAACCACCCTTAAATTCTACTCATGGAAATCTGCTGTTACCCTGAGTTACACAACAAGTACGTTTATCAGGGGGCACTACTATTTTACACAGACCTATACTAATATACACTGAAATCTCAAGTCAGGAATTAATTTGTCACAACCTTTATCCACAAATAAAACACAATTGATGAAACAATTCTAGGATCAATTGTTAAAAATGTGAAATCCTGTTTTGAAACTGCTTGTAGATTCCTGTTACTCTTCTAAACTATTAAATCCACAATAAACACAGATGAGTCAAATTACTCAAGAGCCACTGCAAGAGTCAGTGTGCTGAAAGAAAGAGTAACGAGATGCTTCTGGGAAATGTAGTGGCATAAAAAATACAATATATTCTAAACAAACGTACTTGAGAAAGTAAAAATATCCCAAAAATAAAGTACTTAAGTGCAGATCCCGAAAACAAATACTTAAGTAGTGTAACAAAGTATTTCTACTACCTCGCACGGCCTTATTGCGTACATATATTACATGTTATGTCACTCCAAAATGCAGCACTCTTTCCAAAACAGTTTTTTCTTTGTATAACGGCCCCACTTATTTTATGCAAGCCTTTTTTTAATCAACTCGTCGTCCAGCTGTTTTTGATTTTCAATCGCTTTTCAATAAAACCAAAATGAAAGCATAACTGTTTTGTGATGCTAAAGGAACAAAACATACCATTATTACGGTTTTATTTTTAACTATGATAAATAGGCTCAAAACAGTGTTACTGCAACACTCACAACACTATTATAGAATTAGGCAATGTAGAAAGAATAAAATACTCTAATAAGAGACATTACACTTTATTTTCCTGGTCCCCTCATTGTCGCCGTGGCAGGGTGTAAGAGTCAAATCTCGTGCAAATCACATCCCAGTAAAACTGCAGCTTCGAAATGTAAGCAATATGTTGGCTTCAAAGTGACTGAGATGTGTGGCAGCATTTTCTGATGAGGAAACACTTCTAATTTAAGACGTCACTGTATTAGGGGTGTGGGAATTTTCTGTGAAAGACAGAGAGGCAAAGGGGTAGCAGTCGAAACACCAGTACGCCACCCAGGTTTTATTAAAATATTTCCACACTTCTGATTGCAGTGTCAGGTATCCTTCACCAGGGTACAGCTAATGCCACAATACCCTATCCTATCAGAGCTGTGCTTCATTCTGCAGCTTACCAGCTGGGCCCAATTAGCCCCACAGATTTAATAAGTGACCAGCCTGTAAAAGAAGCCTCATCTGCCATTCGAGAAGCATTAATGCAGGCCTGCTGATAAGGCCAGAGCGTCACTCAAAGCAAAAATTAGCCCTTTAACAGCAAATCTGAGAGCCATCACTCAGGGCGAGTGACAGCAGCACTGGGTGTCAGTAACGGCGAGGAGGCAAAGCAAATCACAGCCTGGTGAATGTGAAGCGATCTCAAATCACCACTCTGTGACACACTCGCTCTGATTACAGCAGTCAGTTTCACTATGTGACCTCGTACAAACGACAGCTCATCATACCCTGCTGGGGCCTTACAGAGGCGTGCTGGGCATACTGTGTACATAGTAAATAGAGATATGCATGATGGTTAAAAAGCCAATCGGGGGCTAAACTGCAATGCTCTATTAAAGCGGTTGTAGCCAATAATGTCATTATCTATGCATGCAAAATTAGCACAGTTTGAGGAGGAGTCCATGCAACATGTTCGCTGAACGTGTGCCTTTCAAAATGGCATATGCATGATCTTTGATGCCACTATTCATTAGCTGCAGCCACAAGGACATACCCTGAATTAATAATGAGATGTAAATCCGAGGTCTTATTGGAAGTAACTCTACAGCAGCAGTTGTGATGCATAGTTCACCCCTAGTCTCTAAGTCGCTTTGGATAAAAGTGTCTGTTAAATGACTTTTTATTATTTATTATTATTATTATTATTATTATTATTATTATTATTATTATAACCATCATCGCTGTGTATACTGGGAGATGCATTTCTTCATTGAGGTTATACCTCACCCAGACACACAATTCACTGCAGAACAGGCAAAGTGAAATCAGTGCTGTTACATCAAAAGCATAAAGGAAAGGTCAAACAGATCATCACATCTGAGTTGGTTTGATCACGACAGGTTCTATATTAGACTGTCAGATTGGTATTGATTGGAAGCCAATAATTGTTTAGACAAGGGGAACGGAGGGAGGGCTTTGTGTATTGTAATTAACATGTTTTAATCCATTTAATTCATACCCAACAACTCTTAACATGGGTATCTGCAACCCCTCTTCCTTCCTGTTTCATTCTGTCCACCATGTCTTTTAGTCCCCAGCCTATACTTTCAACAGATATAAAGGAAGGGTGACAGTGTGCAGAGCATGCCAGGGAACCATACATATGGAGACTCATTGCCATAGGGAATGGAAAGCATCACTAACTCACATTCCAGGAGCTAGAATTTCTTAATAAATGGCAAGACATTATGACTCATATATTCATGTTATGGTGTTATTAATTGCACAACACATGTGGAATATCATGCACAACATTAACATTTTTTTTTAAATAATAAATTTACATAAGACATAATTGACATAAGAGACAATTATTTTATACAGAACTTTCTACATCTACATTACATCTCCACGACATGTCTATTCTTAGCTGGCAACATTGCTTCCTATTTATTTATTTATTTATTTATTTTATTGGGTTTAAACCTAAAAGCATGTTTACACTGTATTTAAAAATAGACTGTGATGAGTCAAAGGGGTTTCGGTCTGTGATTCAGCCTCCCGACAGTAGATGGCATCAAACCAACTCGGGACTTCCCTTACCAAGATCTCGTGACCATGGCAAAAGTCATCTTTTGAGGGGCGGCACCTTGGTGAGGGGCGGAAGTACGAGTATGTAACTTCCAGCCACTGGAGTCAAGTGAAGGAGAAGGACACGTGTCGGTTGGGGATTGGTGTTCCACTGACTGCAGAGGCGGGACATTACATACTAAAGGGAACGTACTACTGTGTTCGGGGTTGGTCCGAAAGTAAAATAGGCGGAGTAACGGGTGAAGGGAGAGACTGGTTTTGTGCAGCGGGATTTTTGAAATACTAACATTTCTTTTGTCTTTTTTTTGTTTATGGTCACCACGAAGACAAATTAAAGACGAGTCATCAGTTTGTTTTGGATTTCACCCCTGCACTCCTTCCCTCACACCATTTTGTTTTTTTGTTTGTTATTTAATCCTTTTGTTGTGTATAGAAAATAAAAATAAATTATTTTATTTCTGTACACATAAATTACTGTCTGGACATTCCATTTAATACACTCTCGCCTCACATAGACATTAATGAATAAAACATCAAAACCTTCAAATTCAAGGACAAATCCCCAAAAAACCTGAGATCCATACCAGATGATAAAGTGGTGACACAAAGAGAAGCAATAGGCAGAGTAATGCTAACTTAACCAGACCCAGTTGATGGAAAGACAAATGTTATATTAACTATAACAGAACAGTGGTTACGCTGAAGACGTGGTGATAAACTGTACGTTTCGAACAAATATGAACCCAAAAAGTTTTTTTTGGTTTTTTCTGTTTGTAGTTAATTACTAATGCCACAATCCCATCTGCACCATAACACCAGTCAACCTGATCTCATCTCATTCCAATATCAAACTGAGGCTTCAACTGGTTCCATCTGCAGTCTATAATCCAAACTACAAACCGGCATTATACAAAAGTCAAAGGTCACCCGTATTTTTCTTCACTGCTAATTTCTTCACCAACCGCCAGTATTTCGCTGACAGTAAAATATATGTCACAACCGCTATGTTGTTTTAAAACCTGTCTTCGCATTGTACGCTCTACTACCAAAGTGTAGAGGTCGAGTCCTGCCAGCCCACAATTCTAACTGGGCTGATAGAGTCCCAGTTGAAATGGATTTGATCTTGAGCTGCTGCTGATGGAAATGAACAAGTCAGATTCAAGCCGCTTGCAGCTCAGTCCCAGTGGCAGG